>NC_134579.1:164508147-164808147 GCF_037038515.1 Microtus pennsylvanicus | reverse complement strand
AGAAAAAGGATGCTTTGGCGGCCACAGACATGGAAGGCCTTGAAGAAACCTGGAGAGAGACTAAGAAGGGGGCTGGGAGCTTACAGAAGAGCAATTCAGAAAGAAGTTCATTGTCAAACCAAGAAAGGTTCTGCAGGTTGGCTTTCTAACAGGATGACAGGGCAGTGTTTGCCATAGTCCTGTCTGCTCCCCTCCCTGCTCCCCCATCTCTCTCAGGGAAGGGATCGGCCCCAGGGACCTGGGCTATGCCTTTAGAAACCATTGGAAACATACAACTTAAGTGTTCCTACATGGCAGTTTCATGCTGAGAGTTTCTGTTCTAAGAAGGATGCTCTTTAGTCCCTCTTGAGGGTCAGCTCATAGCTCCATAAAGCAGAGCAGTAATGTCCCCAGGTTTCAGGATGCTGGTGAGATCTGGCTACTGGCTCATGACTGACCCGAGCCTCTGCTTCTCTAGCCTGTGCTGATGACTCCTGCCCCGTACTCAGGGGCTAATGGGCCATGCTGACAGCCACACATGATTCAAACGGCGGCTTCCCATGGGTCTAAGATCAGGGGTCACAAGTGCTCTGCTGGTCCTCACAGAAGGAATCATCCCAACAGCAACATGGCAACACCCAAGGAAACATGGTCTACCTGTGCCGAGAGCTGTGATAGTCTGACCTGACAGAAACCGAGAGACCATCTCATCTCCTTCTCCAGCCCCAGCGGGCCAGGGACTTCACATGCTCTCTGTAAAATGAGGCCATCAGTAGTGCTGTCAGGGGATGGATGCACAAGGAAAAAGGAGAGCAGCAAGAGGCTAAACTGGTGCCCAGAATCCGAGGGCAGAGCCCCACCCACCTCCCATTGTCAGGCTGCCGCTCTGCCATGGTTTCTGCAGTTAACAACTCCAGCCGGTACAGCTACCGCCTGCCCTGAAGAATTTGTGTATCACATAATCCTCTTGACACATTCACTAGTGAACTTTGACTGACAGCTCATTGTGCCTTGGGCACTGTGGAAGGGATGCAGAAGGCCCTCATCAACTGTGTTCCTCCTCGCGCAGTGAGGTCTCCCGTGGGAATGGGAAGGGCGGGTTTTTGGTTTTACTGGGTCATCTTTGCTGCAAACTGAAACTTAAGAGAATACTTGTGTTTATTCGAACATAAGAACCAGGGTATGCTCAAGAAGGCCCCGGGGCTGTGCGACTGCACAAGAAGAGAGCCAGTACCTGTCAGCAGTGAGGAAAAGCAGCTCCTCGGCAGTATCTTCCCACCCAGCCACAGGTTCACCTCAAAGACCAGTGCTGAACTAATAGCTTTTAACTAAAAACTCCACTTTATGTTTTATTCTCTCAACACCAAACCTGAATCTGCTTCCCAACCCACCCCTGAAGATCACTGCTTTCAGATGTGTAGCGAGCTGGTGTCAAAGCTTTGTTGATGCGGACATTTCCTGTATGACACATAGACATTTGATTTCTTTTTTTCAAACATTATCTCTGGGCCTGATTCTTTTTCTCTTCCTGTCTTCTGCGTGTCTGTCTGGATATTTGACACATAACTGGTGATTATAGGAGTTCTCTCCCTGCCTGGTCATTGTGTATAATGGGGAGGAAGGAAGGCCTGAGACTGTTGCTCATGGGTACGGGACTTGTCTAACAGTCATAGGCCATGGGGTCCTGGACTGTGCATGCTCGATGTTATCTTCAGCACAGGGAAAAAGAAGGAAGGAGGGAGGAGGGAGGGAGAAAGGGAAATAGAACTGGCCTCAGGTGGATCTCTGAGTTCGAGGCCAGCCTGGTCTACAAAGTGAGTTCTAGGGCATCCAAGGTTATACAGAGAAACCCTGTCTCAAAAACAAACGAGAGAGAGAGAGAGAGAGAGAGAGAGAGAGAGAGAGAGAGAGAGAGAGAGAGAGAGAGCTGGCCTCTACAGGAGGTAATTCACCTCATGTCTTCCTGCATGCAGACTCTGACAGGAGTCATATCTCAAAACTCGTGGGTTTTAGCTCTACAACTGAGTTAATCACACATCAACAGCACACTCTTTGAGAAAAGTGTGTTCTTATCACTGATATCTGAAGAGATTTTCCCCCTCTAGAGATGGTCCCTGAGCCTGCTACCTGGCCTCTGCCTTAGCACTGCCTAAATGCATAGGCCCACAGACATGCAGGAGGCTCAGGGAAAGGGCACGCTCTGAAAACCCTGCATTGCCTTCTGCATCAGAACACTGGCTTACTGCTTCTTAGTGGCCCGAGGTAGCTAGTTCCTGGTGTCGTAGTTATTAACCAGCCACACATGGGTTTCTTGGAATCTGCGAGGCACCAGGCTATGCCTTTGCTCACACTGCGTATTCAGGGTTCTTTAATAGTCTCCTGCCTGTGTTTCTGGCTCTGGACCACAGGCAGGACCTGTGTGTGCATTCTCCAGGGCACTGCTTTAGGCTTTGGTATCCATCTCTATGCATGCTTAGATCTTCCCAGAACATTATACTAAAGTCAGATCTATCACGTAATTCTCACTACAAGCCCTAATTTGATGTAATACTAATAAATTATGCTGGTGAAACTAATAAGTAATATTACAGCACTGGTACTCATACTCATAACACCCCAAGATTAACCACACACATGCAGATTCTAAACAAGATGTGGGTGCCTTCAAAACCTATACTGAGCTGGGCGCTGGTGGCGCACGCCTTTAATCCCAGCACTCGGGAGGCAGAGGCAGGCAGATCTCTGTGAGTTCGAGACCAGCCTGGTCTACAGAGCTAGTTCCAGGACAGGCTTCAAAGCCGCAGAGAAACCCTGTCTTGAAAAACCAAAAAAAAAAAAAAAAAAAAAAAACAAACCTATACTGACAGCAGGAGGTAGTGGCACATGCCTTTATTCCCAGTACTTGGGAAGCACAGGCAGGAGGATCTCTGTGAGTTCAAGGCCAACCTGGTCTACAATGTTAGTTCTAGGATAGCCAGGGCTACACAAAGAAAACCTGTCTTCAAAAAAGCAATTAACAAATTAATGAACGAACAGCAGAGGACTTCTCAATGTCTTTCTGAGACACCACTACACTCAGAGGAGTAGTTTATTTTCTCATATCTGCTTTGGATTTTATAACAAACATCCCACAACTATTTTCCTTTCAAGCTACTCTTAATGCTCCCTTTTATTTTCCTGATCCTGTCTATGCTTCCACATATGAGTATAGCCTGCCAGGCAAGGATGCAATCTTCTCCTGAACTGTATCCACCTGCGAGCCACACTGGTGGGAATACCGTCTCATATTTGTGATAGTGTTCACCTAACATCAGGCCTCCCCTTGGTCTCAGCGGGATCGCTGAGATTTTTCTCTTATGCTCATAAGCCAAGTAACTTGGTCTTTCTTACTCTGTGTTGGTACAGACACTGGAAGCCATTTCTTTGCTCCTGTATATGGCTCTGTGTGGTGAAGAACTGGCCTTCACTGGCCTTCCCACGCTTCCATTCTTCCCAGCTCACATCTGCTGCCTTTATCCCACCCCATTCTTCAGGCTCACTGGGATGGTTTCCGTGCCCCTCCTTCTCATCTTATAACTGTATTTTTCTCTTTTTGAAAACGATTTGATTTTATTTTATGCGAATGAGTGTTTGCCTGCATGGATGTGTAGCCTGTGCATGCAACGCCCACGGAGGTCAGAAAGGGGGCACCAAATCCCCCAGAACAGACAGCTGTGATTTGCCAGGTGGGTGCTAGAAACTGAATCTGTGTCTTCTACAGAAGCCACTGGTGCTCTCCACAGCCAAGGTGTCTTTCAGCCCCTCGTCTCATGTTTCCTGGAAGAGGACTTTCAATCGCTCAGCGTACTCTTGCCAGTGGGTACCTGCTACCTTGGGTGGCCACATCCCATGCTGCACTTGGGAGGCCCTGCCCACCTTTCAATGCTTCCTCTGCACCATGAGCCCCATGCCTCTCATCAAGGTCTGCTGTGAGGATCAAAACAAACAGTGCAAGCGAAAACCACCTAAAACATATAAAGCGCCATCCAAATGGGGGCTTTTTAGTTTCCTTGTGAATGTAAGTTCCTGTCCTTTCTAGTCCTATTTATTCACTCTTCTCCTATTGGATCTGTTCCCCCAAAACAAAGAGAAAACTCGAGTGCTATCGATTTTTCTGTGATATGTACTTCAAAGCAAAAATATGCCACAAAACCCAACCAAGAAACCAAAATCACTTGACCCTCGGTTCTCTGCCATTCCCAGTGGCTGTGGAGAGTTTGACAGCGACATAATTGCAGTAATGAGGAGGTTTCCAGGCCAGGCTGTGGTCTTAAGTTCACTGTGGAAGTTTTAGCCTTAGGCTCAGCTTGAGGCCAGCACCAGTCACCCCGACCAGATCCACCAACAAAATCCCTTCAGCTCAGTCACACACAAATGTGACATTTATGTCGTCTGGTACACTCTGCTGAAAATTCAGAACCCCCAGTATGCTGGGCTTCCACACCTGGGAAGAAGGGATCATTTGAATTACCTATTTATTGTTTTATCTTTTTGCTAATTAAGCCCCGCGTGATAACTGCCTAGCGAGTGAGGCGGGCTGGGCAGGGCTTGCGGTGTTTTCTCAGCTCCACATGTTGGATCCTTTGTCTCCTCTGCTTGGGGACTGCTGGTTTGCTTCCACCTTTGTTCTGTGAATTTCGCCATCCCGCAGCGCAGCTGCCAGGTTGAAAACACCCACCAATGCTGGATCCGGCACGTGACTCCACTCTCATTAGCAAATCCTAGGTTAGCCCAGCCTAATCTGCGCATCCAGGCAAAGTCCCGCGGCGGCGGCTGAGTGATGAGAAACAAGCCAACCCAGGATGCAGACGGATCGCATTTGTCTGCATTTAAACACAACTGTTATTCATAAGGCCCCTTCTAATAACTTCAAGTAGCTCGGTATCACAGTCTTCTCGCCAGAAGTCTGCAAAGAGACAAGCGGCCAGATAGCATCTCTTGTTTAAAGATAAGCTAACGCTGGCAGAAGTGACATATTGTCAGCATCTGGGTGAAAGGCCTGCCTTACAACTCCTGGAAGATGAACTACATCATCGGCTGGCCTCCCCTGAAGAGGAGCGTTCTATAATGCACGCTGGACCCAAAGAGAAATGAGTGTGCCAAAGATGCCTAATCTAAACAGCCTCTGCACACAAGAGCATTGGAGGGATAACCTAAGAAAGTGAGGCCGGGCCTTTCTTCCAGGGCTTATGACCTAGTAATGTGGAAGAACTTGATAGAGCCAAATCAAAGTAAGCCCTTGGAACAGATCAGTATGTACAGAAGAGGAGAGGACAACAGAGGATCTCCAACCGTGTGCTCGCTACCTTTACATTAGCACAGAACACATTACACTCTGGGTACCACTACGGTTCTGTTTCCCTGACCTTCCTGGTCACAGTGGGCTGGATGTAAGATTAATATGGGCTTCTGCTTAAGGTGGGCAGAGCATCTTAATGATCCAATTAGATTTTCTTTGGGGGCAGCTTGAAGTTAGCAAGAAGTATGGGGATGGTGGTCACTGTCATGAGGCCAGGAAGCATGGAAGAGAACAGGGCAGGGAGGACTCTAGAGGGCATGAGTGACAGTGGGGAGACAGTTGCTGAGGTGGCCAGAGCTAAGCCTTATGTTAAATCCAGAAACAATGATGCTCACTTCCTCGAGACAACAAGGGCTTCCTGTTGCCCGGTTACTGGCACTTTGGTACCATCTTTGAAGCCAGAATTTCAGCCCAGCCTCGATGAGGATGAGCGGCCATGGCTATTCTCATCTCAGTGTGTGGAGCTTTATCTAGAGCAGGAGTCCAGTCCAGCTTGACTTTCTGATTTAATCCTTAGCTCTGTCCTGCCATCTTCCTGACCACGCACGGCCTCCCTCCATTCCCTGAAGTGCTTCCCGAGAATCGCCACCTGCACCCACATTCTGCTCAAGGAAGGACGGCACGCCATGCAGGCAGAGAAGTGCTACATGGCCCACGCCACTCTTGGGAGACTCTCAGTGCACAGTCCCATGTGTAAGCCTCCGAGAAGCTCCGAGGAAAAAAAATGAGTTGAACTTCATTTAGCCTGAGTGGCCCCAACCTCAGATTTAGAATGTGGTCATTTGTTTACTTGGTTTTTTTTCCTAGTAGAATTGTGCAGTGAAAAAAAAAAACTTAGGAAAACTCCACTTTAATGGTCTGAGTGCCTGTAAGATGGGGCCAGAAAACCTAATTCTCCCCATTTTCCTTCAATAAAGCTTCATTTTTGCAGTCCTGGGCCTTCATGCCCCAACAGATCAGGCTGCGCACGGTGAGGGCTCAGGACACACCTGTCAGCTGTGATGAACCGCAAGAGAAGGTGAAGGTGATTCCCACGCTTGGCTCCTTTACCCGTCAGCAGTCTCCATCCTGCCAGGAATCAAGGTGACTCGGGGCCCTGGTGGCACTTTCCTCAGCCCCACCCCTCCTGTGATAGGCTTCCTGTCACAGAGGCCGAGGCCCTATCTCATTTCACCCTGTGGTCTCAGCTTCTGCAGTCATGACAAACTCAATTTCTGTCTTCTCCGTTCTAGTAGCCTTATACAGCCCAAACCCCCAACAGGACGTCACCGATACTGTGACCTTCAGGGTGATCTTCTGAGCCCCGAGATGCCACCCCACAGCATTGTGGATAGCACACCACACTTTCTGCACGACAGATACATCCATGAGCATTTCACAAGAAAGGAGTTCTTCCCACACCGCTGAAGCACGCAGGCAGCCTTACAGGGCTATCAGAATTTTCCTACTTATACACAAAGGACCTGTCATGTCTGGCCTGGTGAATAAAAACATAAAATTAAAGAGCTACCAGCTCAATCAGACTTGCTGGCACACTGACTTTAAAAAAGATTTGACCCGTCTTTTTGGTTGATCCTATTGGACTCATTGAACATTTTAGCTCTTGTGCTGAGCATCCCCTGGCCCAGGTCTCTGGGCAAAGTCATCCCTATCAGGGAGCCAGAAGAGCTGTGCTCTGGAGAGGCCCCAGTGGCCAGCTACCCCAGGACAAAGTAAAATCCTTTCTGCAAACGGTGCCGAACTCAAACCCACAGCTGTGTGTATGCTAGGCATGCCCTCCATCACTGGGCTCCCTCCCCAGACCTGGAATGAAAATCCAGCCTAGCCCTGGCATCCTGAAACATAGGTCTCAAGGTCTGTGGCACAAGGTATCCCCCTGGTCCTGTGACGCCTAAATGGTAGCCGGCCTTCCCAACCTTATCCGCTGGAATAACTTGTCTTCCGTGCCCCGTTAACACAGTACAGTTATTTGCTGATCAGTTTAAAAGTGTTGCAAGAACTCTTTAATGAGAAAGCATAAAACTCCTTAAGCTGACCATATCTGTGCCATCAGACACTTTAAGAGACCCTGGTCTTGGCCTTGGGGTAGTCACAGTGTGCTGTGGACGAAGCAGCGGTACCAGCTAATGGAGCTTTGTGCTGAGCACTACTGAGACGTGAGAGATGAATTTGGATTGGAATTCCATTACGGGTTTTTAATAATTAAACATTACATGTTTGGAACCTCATTCCTCTGTATTACTTTTTAAATATTAATCTATTTACATCAGCTGGACTTCCCGCAGCTTGACACTCAGTAAATGGGAGTCACACTGAGACAGACAACTGTGTTCTTTGCTTAAGACATCTTTGGTGCTTGCTCACAGTAAATGTAACACTAACCCTCTGTTCAACCCGATCCCGGGCAGTAATTACTCCAGCTTTGATAGGGAAGCTCGCTCCATATTCTCAACACTCTCCCACATTCTCCAGCGCCGCACTGGCATTTTAAATTGGCAAGGATCCAAATTAATCTTATTGTGAGAGTTCTCTAATGTCCTCTAAGGTCACGGGGTCACCCACCCTCTTTGGAGGCGGGGCTAGGAAATAGGTGTGCAGGGCATGTGGAGGCTTTCCTTGAATGTTACCCCACACTGTGATGAGGCCGCAGCATAGAAATTCAGAACCCCAGAGCACACACACAAAGCTCATTAAGGGATAACCTCACTTCACACAGTGCCCTCTGCCTCCAGGACTTCTCGGGTGCTCATGGGCAACTTCCTCCTGGGTGAACGATGTGGTTTTCCACAGGGCCTTCCTCCCCCAGTCTCGCCACTTCTGTGTGATTAGAGCTCAAGCCATGACCTAGCAACTCCCTGGGCAGCCTCGCTCTGTGGCTTGGAGTTTCTGCTGCCTGGTCCGTTCTCTCCCAGCTCGGAGACAAAGGTGGACTGAGTCCAGATGATGGCCTGTAATGCAGGGGTCTAGGCAAGGCAGAACAATCGAGTACTGGCCCAACCAAAGGACAGGGTAAGTCAGCTCTGTGGGTGTCCCCTGCTCAGGAGATGGCAGACCTCACTGTTCAGGCAAGGTTATCATCAGACCCCTATGAGCCCCCGGAGAGCTCCAGAAAACAATGTGATTTCTTTCCATTTAAGATTTGTATTCCCCTTTGGGACAAAACTAGTGGCGAGGGCCAGCCCTGATACCTGGATGTTTTAAAGAGCAAAACATAATTTTTATTAATGGAAAAGGATTCAAAACAGGAAATTACATGGGAAATACACCCACTATTGAAAAGGAGCCTCCCCGGCTGCCCACACTTGTGACCATGGACGGGAGATGATGTACTGAAAACCTATGAACATCAGCGTATCTTTTTATTGTTCTGTTCGTGTTAACCGTTTGTGTATGCAAAATACCTCACTATTGTCCATGCTATTGTTTCTAAAGGAAGTTTTGTCTCTGTACCCCATCGAGACAGTGATTGGTACCCACAGGTCTAGTCCTCAGTGCCAAGGGTTCTGATGTTGTGCTTTATGGTCCCAGGACCTGGGTATCTTCTACTCCATGGAAGAACTGGCCAGATAGATTTGACTTAAGAAAAGTCAAGGAAATTCCTAGAGTAGATAAAATGCTCTAGAGAAAAGCCCTGGCCTTATGAACACTACCCAAGTCTTTCCCCTCACACCAACAAGCAGGCATCCTCACCAAGCAGGGTTCCTATCTCCTTTGGCTAGGGAGCTTTGTCCTCAGACAAAACTTCTTCCCTTAGTGGTCAACACTGACATGACTGACCCTCTGCCAACCCTCTGTGGGGCAGACCAACAAAGGGTCAGGCCTTCCTCGTCCTGGGACAGGTAGAAACTCCCCTCCCATATCAGGGTTTTCTCTTGTAGAAAACACTTTCTCTTCCATGACTCCCAGTTGGAAGAAAAGAGCAAGCACATAGCTCCAGATGGGAGTGTGTGTGTGTGGGGGTAGTCACTCAGAGGAGGGATGCCCACTGAACCTTCCAACAATAGCTAAGATGGCCTGAAGGTAAATGCAGAAAGCTTAGCTGTCCCCTTTCCTGGTCCCCAAAGGCCCTGCTTTCCCTAAGGGGATTATCTCAGGCGTTGTCTTTCTGATTTTCTAGTGACTCGGAAAACACAGACTAACATTGCCTAGAAAATACTCAAAAGCTTAACAAATCTACCGGAAGTGCTTACTACTGCTTCTTCAGTTTTAACCCATTACTCCTAACCTAATCGCACCCTTTGGTTTGAGTTACATAAATTTCTTCCTTTGTGTTTACACTTTCAGATGTCTGAGGACCACCAGCCACCCTCAGACCTCACTAGTGTGGACTGTATAGTACATGAAGAATAACACACCATCACCATGAGTGCATCAGGTGCCTCACTCAAGCTGGGGCTTTCCCTTTGGTTGGCATCAAAAACTTTGTATGTGGAAGACTCCATTTTGACAGGCCAGCCTGCCTGCCTGCCTGCCTGCCTGCCTGCCTGCCTTCCTTCCTTCCTTCCTTCCTTCCTTCCTTCCTTCCTTCCTTCCTTCCTTCCTTCCCTCCCTCCCTCCTTCCCTCTCTCCTTCCTACCTCCCTCTCTCCTCCCTCCTTCCCTCCCTCCTTCCCTCCCTCCCTCCCTCCCTCTCTCCCTCCCTCCCTCCCTCTCTCTCCTTCCTTCCCTCCCTCCCTCTCTCCTTCCTTCCTTCCCTCCCTCCCTTCTTCCCTCCCTCTCTCCTTCCTTCCTTCTCTCCCTCCCTTCCTTCTTCCTTCCTTCCTTCCTTCCTTCTTTCCTTCTCCCTTTCTTCCTTTACTCAGGCAGGGTCTCATCCCAGCTTGGCTTCAAACTTACTACATGGCCTAGAGTAACTCATGCTCCTGTCTCCACCTACCAAGTACTGAGATGACAGGCATGTACCGCTATGCCAGGTTTATGTGATTCTAGGGATCAGATCCAGGATATGGGCATGCTAAATGAGAAATCTACTGACCGAGTTACAAGCCCAGCCCAGAGAGGGCTGTGAGTTTTCCTTTGGTTTTTCAAGACAGGTTTTTTTTTTCCCTCTGAGCTTGCTTTGCAGACCAGGCTGGCCTATGAACTCAAAGATTCACCTGCCTTTGCCTCCCAAGTGTAGAGTGTGTAGAATGTTAAAGGTGTGTGCCGTTAGTTCAGGCTGGCTGTGAGTTTTTTAACACTTGGCATAGAAAAAGAAGTGGCAACAGGTCAGAGACAACCATGCTTATTCTCAGGAATCACCTGTGCTGGTGCTCCCCTTGGGGAACACACCAGTAGATACAGCTCCAAGAAGCCATTAATCAAATATTTCTGAAATTCCTACCACTGATGCTTAGTGGTTTTCTTGTTTGGTTTTTGCCTCTTAAGGAGGTACATACTTCAAACAGCTAACACAACAGACCGCTATCAAATTTCCTTTTGATACTGGTTTTTCATCCAGCAACTAGCACCTGAGCAATTTTGGGAAGCTGATGCCTTGAGGATCATCCGGGACTGGAGGGAATCATCCAGCTTCATTCCGTGCATGGAGCTCTGCCATCACACACGTGGCTAGTTGCCCAACTATGCAGCATCTACTCATCAGAAGATCACTACCTCACAAGCAATGGAGTTGTGATCTTATTTGCGAACGGCTTCTATGAGCATTGCCTGCCTTGCTGGAACCCCAACCCACAGACCCCCCACAACCCACCCCCCAATCCAAGCCACCCCCACCCCAACCTCTGCAGAGCAGAACATCTCCTCTACACATCTAAAATAGGGGTGTGCTTTCTTGTGATTTTTATCCCGAGGTAGGAACTTCCTCAGGGGCTCCCACATCCATAAGGTATCATGACATAAGACCAGCATGGTCCATGACACCCTGTCTCATGCCTCTGTTTCACACTCAACAAGTGGGGAGACAAGGAAACACAACACCCTCTGATGCTGCATCTCAGGGGTCACAACAGCTGAGCTTGCAGGAGAGTCTGCCAGCTGAACTTGGCCCCTGAGAGCCTTCCTTCCCTCTTCCTCAATATAAGAATCTCCCTTTAAATGCTTGGGATATAGTTTAGTTGCCTGCACAAAGCTCTGGATTTGATTCCATGAACTTAGCAGGTGGAAGATCAGAAGTTCAAGGCCTTCCTTGACTACATAGTGAATTTGCAGCCACCTGGGCAACAAAAGACTCTGTCTTAAAATAAATAAATATATATATAATATAAATATATATAAACAAAGTAACTTCTTTATGTTGAATTATTACATATTCAGGAACTCAGGGGCAATGTTTTAAGCTTCCAGCACCCCCTATGAGTTTATTTATTCAGCAACTTGTATTTGAATTTAGATTCTAATCTTGATTTCATCTCCCCAGGCAAATTAAGGCGGTATATGAGCTTGGCCATTTACAGACAACAATCATTCATGTTAGCCAAGTAGTTAAACTTCTAGCAAATACGTGGCTTTTTCTTCCCATGTCTTCTACAGTTCTGAGGAAGAAGTCCTGGTTCCTCTGGGCAAGAGTGAATTCTGGCTAGAGTCAGAGCTTAGGTCTAGAATGCCTGGGTAAAATAATTGGATGAGGTCTTTCTTCATTTTTGTTTTGAGACAGGGTTTTACTATGTAGCTCTGGCTAGCCTAGAACTGATTACATACAGTAGACCAGGCTGGTCTCAAACTCACAGACATCCACCTGCCTCTCTCCTGAGTAAGATTATGTATTCTTCAATTGATGTTTTTATTCTATCCCTAAGAAATATTTTGAAGTATCACTCTTGAAATAAAGTCTAAGTAAGATCTAAAAATTAGGTCCCTCCTATTGTGAGAGGCATTTTCCCGAGGAATACTTGGAGAACCTCCTAGAAACTGTAACTACTGCTTCCAGCAGGAACAATGAAATGTAAGTGGCCCCAGCCTTGACCCTCGCTGGGCCAGAGGAGACACAACAAGCGTGCAGCACAGCTCCAGGGCTCCGGGCCAAGACTTTTCACAACTGAGTGTGCTTCCTCACCCAGAGGACTTGTTAAAATGCAGACCACTGCTCTCTGTGTGCCGTGTGCAATCGGCCCTGTTTGGGAAGGCTGAAAGGAGCAAACCAGCCACGTGTCCATCAGTAGTTAATAGACAAGATGTGGTATGTCCATACAGTGAATGTCATTCGGCCATAACAGGGCCAAAAGTGCTCGTTTGTGCCATGATAAAGCCGAGCTTTGAAAGTACACTGTGTGAACTAAGCCAGACACAAAAGAGCACACATGACTTCATGTGTATGAAATCTCCAGAAGAGACAAGCGAACCCCAGAGTGAACAGAAGTTATCAAGGCTTGGGGCTGGGGTGGGGCGGGGAATAAGATTTTGCTTACTGATTGTTTAGGGCAATGACAAAATTCTGGCAACAGAAGCTGATAACAGCTCCACCACACTGCAGATGCCGTCAGACTGTGCGCGTAAAGCGGCAAATACTATACCTCGTGCATTCAGCGTACTTCCGATGAAACAGTCTAACCCCCCGCCCCCCCAGCCCTACCTTCTAAACAAGGCTGGGCTCAAGAAATATCATATTCATAATGAAGCCCCAGGTGAGGTTGGTGACTTGGGAGCTGACATTTTAAGTTCTTGCTTTTTTTCTCAAAAGAGGGAGGCTCAGCAGACCTCTCTGCTGCTCTGCTAGCTGACTGGAAAGGTCCAAGTTCCCGGGCCTGTGTACCAATGTCAACACAGGCTCCTGGTTGGGTCCTGCAGCTCTCTCCTTTTGCTTCTGCCTCAGTTCTGAGGGACGCTCATCAGCCTCTCTACCTGAGAATGGGCAGTGGGGGAACTGAGAAGTCCTCACTCCGGCCTTGTCCTCCGAAATTGTGTCCCCAGGCCCAAACCCACATTACCAGCGTTAATTTCTAACAGGACTTGAAGACATGTCTGCTGCCTAAAGATCCAAGGGAATGTGTGTGTCGGGCCTCTAGACAGCTGTCCAAGCGAGACACCTGTGCAGGGCGTGGAGGACAGAAGGCAGATGTCTCCTCTGGAGTCTGGCACACTGCTCCAGAGCTCATGTTTCTGGAATTCTCTTTTCTGCCGTTCTTGGGTTCACCTCAAGTTCACTGGTTGTCCCGATGGTATTGCTTAACTTTTTCAAATTTAATATATTTTTATTCGTGCTTACTTGAGTGTTGTATTTCTACACATGCACGCCTAATTGAGCCAGAGTGTGCTGGATGCGTTCCCTACAGAGGTAACAGGGCACAGCTTTTCCACCCGGAAAGAGCAGCGTCCCCACCTCTCAGGATCCTGACATCAAGGACTGACACATACATATTCACGGCGATACAGGTGAACTCAATTCTAGCTGGCTGGCCGTCACATGAAACTGGTCCTTCCCCTGGGCTCAGGGAAGGCGATCATTTTTATTCAGCAAGCAGACAGCACTTTTTCTCCCCTCCCCAACTTGCTGGGCTGTCATGTTTAAATATGAAAATGTTGCTTATAGCCAAATGTTAGTGACAGCAGCCTGTGGCGTCTATCATGGTTTGCACTCTCACGCCTGCTAAAAATAGGCTTGCTCTCTCTGGATTCCTTCAAGTTCCACATCTGCAGGAAGTTTTTGTTGCTATCGCTGGCCTTTTCCTTTCTTTCCTAAAGATTACTGTTCCTTGGCTCTGCCAGGATCCCCTCCCTCTCCCCTTCCCCGGGAAACTGCTAATAAACATCCCGGGCTCAGATGGTCCAACAAAGGCCTCAGTGGTTTTCTCCCATGTTACCCCAGCCTCACTTCTGCAGTCCTTAGAACACAGGGAGTGGGCAGCAGCGTGGGCCAAGCCATTTGACCTTCAGAAGCAAAGCCTGCAGGCTGATGGTGCAGGCTGGGCAGAGGGGGGAAGCGGACCAGGAAGGCGGCTTCTGGGACTCTCTATGTAGCACCGCCAAGCAGACAGCTGGTCCCCCCAGCATTCTGGACTCATTCTGTCTTCTAGGTATTAAAATCACACTCTACAAATGGTAACCTAGGTAATAATGTATTCATTTAAAAACTATAAGTGGGACAAATGGTTAATTCTTTTCAAGGCAAGTATCTAAAATTGCTTTTTATTAATTCGCTCTCAGGTCCATTTTATGTGTGTGTGAGAGAGAGGGGGTGGGGGAGGGGATGGAGGACAATGTGCCTTTAAGCCCATTTGGAACCAGCCAGCAGATTATGTTGGAAACAAGACTGGGGCCTTTAGATACTCCCAGCACTCTGACAGGTCAGACAACACTAGTGAGCTCTTCAGCTCTTCTGTCCTTCACTACAGGATGCTGATTCAGCTTCTTGGCCCTGGGTGAGAGATCTCCGGAGGTTACACGATGACCCTACAGAATCTGCTAAGGCCCTCTGTTCAGTCGCGCACAAGCACACAGACGTCAGCCTGGTGTTTCTGTCCCCACCCTAGCCCCCACCCCAACTCTCTCTCTCTGCTGTCTCTGCCTCCCCCCCACACACACTCTCTCTGCCCCCCGACTCCCTCTGCTGTCTCTGTGGGCCAGTTCCCTCCAGAGCATCCTCCACTCCAGGAGCCACTAAGGACTCTTCTTACAGAAGACAATCCAGAGAGGTCCCAGGGAAGGAGGGGCCAGCTCTGCAGACCTGCCCGGACCACTGAATGAGCCCTGTGGGGAGGAGCGATCCTCTCACTTCCCCGCCAGCTGTCCCTAATACCTGACTGGGCAAGAGTCTGATGGAGGAGGTTTGCGGAAGTGTTGGCTTCATTTTCCGCGGAGCTCAAAATTTTGTGACTGTAAAAGTCACCCCCAGCTGGGAAAGGCGATGTGACCAAGAGGAGGTGGCTATGAATGAGGTGAGCCCTGTCTTCATGGTAACTGAAGATTCTGTGTTTACAGCGATGTTGGGGCTCGACGGAGAACTGGCATGCAGCTGTAAACGACAGTGCATCATGACAGCTGGGGTCAAGTGGGTATCAGCTACGGCTTGGGTAAGCAACCCCCAAATGCCCATCGTTCAGGGCTTGGTTGCTAGGGTGCTGCACTGGGAGGTGATGGGACCTTTAGGAGCTAGGAACTTAGACAGACTCTCAGGCTTTTGAAGAAGAAAATGCAACCACTGCCTCTTCCCTTTTGTTCCTAGAGAAAAAAGGGATCGATTTTTCCATCATAGCCCAAAGCATGGAGCCATTTGATTGTGGACTAGATCCTCCTACACTGTGAGGGAAAACAAACCTTTTTTTTTCTTTTTAGATTAACTGTGTCAGGTGTTTGGGGTTGGTAATGGAAAGTTGACGTAGTAAGACTTCAAGGTCATGCCCCACTGCCCAGTCCTTAGTGCTTCTGATCTGGTGTAGCCCTTTCCTGGGGCCAGTGACGGTCTGAGGTCATGCTCGGGCTTCTTCTAGCCACAGGCCTGAGAGCCCCGTCTTCTTCCTTCTCAGGATGCCTTCACCAAATGGATCTTGGCAATAAGACCACCTGACTTCCCTTGCTTATAAAGGCTGGCCATATAAAATGTAACCTCATTTAACAGCCTGTGCACACCTCCCTGGAGGGAGCTCTGAAGGTGAGCTGCAGTACACAACCAGGTGCAAACATAGCCGCTCCTAAGAGAGTAAGGATGCCGATTTGCAGTTCTTGTCTATCATTTGGGGGAATTCACAAGGCACACATGAACATATTAGTACCGCTGTACATGCGTAAACCTTACAAATAAATATGAAGGTGTGCTCATTCCCCCCACCTCAACTTTAGGGTATGTAATCAAAACCTACTGAAACTGCAGTTCTGTGAACACATCAGACCTTAGAGAATCTTAGGCAGCATGCTGAAGAATGCCCATCCAGCTCGTCACTGGGCACCTCACAGCACTCCCCGGGCTTCAGTTTCCTGAGTAAGCAGACATCACAAGGGAGTTACTGCAGGCAGCCCTATGTCACAGCAGAAGACGGGGATGCTGTGGTTCAAACACGAAATGTCCCCCACAGGTTCCCCAGCTGGTGGGGGTGGCCTTGAGATTCACAGCCTGACTGTGTTTCCTATCTACTTCCTATTTCCTGTTTCTCCAAGATGTGAGAGCATGAGGTTCCTAGATGTATTCCTGTTACCATGGAGCCTCCCGATACCACCACGCCTTCCCCTCCACCGTAGACTGTACCTTCAGACTGTGAACCAAACACTTAAGGTCCCTTTAAGTTGTCTTTGTCGGGTATTTGCCATAGCAACTAGAAGAGGAGTTCCTATGTGACTATCTGGGGAAGAAGGGACTTCTGGGTGATGCGCACTCCCAAGGGTTGCAATGGTGGATGCCTTAAGCCTGATGCCAGATCTAACAGACCCACCCATTGCTCCTCTCCATGTCCACATGAATTCTTCTTCCTCGGCACCTCTCTTTGACACTCTCCTTTACCGAAAGCACAGGGCATGTGACTTCTGCTATTATGCAATATTTGCCCTATCTGTATTCGTCCACAAAGGTTTGGGTAGAAAATCCCAGAGAGAACACTCCAGAGAGATGCCTATTTCTAAAGCAAGCCACTGGGCATCACTAGTGTTTCCCTGGCTCTGGATCCCAGCGTCAGCACAAGGTCAGAAGTGGGACCCTGAGACCACTCAGTGGGCAAATACGTGTGTTGCCAAACTTGATGATCTGAGTTAGAGTCCTGGAGCCAACATGCTAAAAAGAGAGAACCAACTCTCCTGCAAGTTATTCTCCTACCCCTACATGCATGTCATGGCATGCACATGCCCCCCCACATGCATGCATACACACATGCATGCATGCACACAAATAAAGAAATATAATTTGAAAAACTTATAAATATCGATTATTCATGTTGTCCTATGTCAATTCTTTGAATTATTCCTTCCTAAAGATATTTCTAAAAAATATTTTTAAAGGAAAAAGGACACTTTAACACTGCACAGCCAGAGCAGATGTCAGATCTGAAGGAAAAGAGAAGACTTTCCAGGAAAGGACCAGACCGCATTTCCACAAGAAGTACACAAATAACATCTTCATTTCCTTCCGCATTGCACCCCAGCCCATCTGTCACCACAAGGGAGCAATGGACAAGAATTCCTGCTAAAGTCATGAGTTTTGTTTTGTTCCCCTGGGTGGTCAAGGGCGAGGTGACCCCACTGCTGAACAAACTCTTGATATAGGCCCAACCTTTCCCTTCACTGTTCTGTCTTTCTTTTGGTTATCCTTTCTTCATTCAGGGCCCTGGTCCAGGGACAATAAAAAGCAGAATGTCAATTCTTAGCAATCGACACATAGGAAGATGCCCTGCCACAGTGGAATTTCAGGAGTGGGAGGCCCATCCCTTCCACCCTGGCACCTTACAAATCACAGTACACTCCCGACTGTAGACCAGTCCACTTCTCCCTACAGACACCCCTCTATCGAGGCCCATACAGTCGGAGGCTACAGGACTCAGCAACACAAGGAGCCTCGTACTCAGTGGTGGGGAAGCTCTGTAGGGAACTGTGAGGAGCTGAGATGGTGAATTCTATCATCGAAATGAAAACAGCAAACATGAGGCATTGACGGCCTTGAGCACTGAGAATCCAAAGCCCTCGGGCCTTCCGCTGCCCACATGTACACAGCGCTGCTGAGCTGTGCTGAGCTCGCGAGTGCTTGTTTCTCTCTATTGCTTGTTCAGTTTTACAAGCACATGCCTTCTACAATAGGTGCCAGATGCCAAATGTGTAAGAAAAAAAGTGGGAAAGGGCTCTTAAATGGAAAAAAATTATATTCATTAACTTAATTTTTTCCCCGCAGCAGTGCCAGCATTTGACATCAGCGGCAAAGCATGCAGGGCCAGCTGGAGGCGCACCCGTGCTCCCAGGAATGGATGGTAACAGACCAGAGTGTTTCGTGTTGGGCCTGTCCCAGGAATTCCAGGTGGCCATACACACGATCCTTTAAGTTACTGTCCATTTCCTGTTGCGCAACAAATTGTCACTGAACATTTGAAAAGAATCAGGACACATCCTCTGACAATGTCTGTTCCACAGTGGGAGGGGTAGGCAAGGCAGGCAGGGAAGAGCTGCTGGCCACGTCGAGGGACAACAGACAAAACATTTAAAAAGCCAGGTGCCACATCAATAATATCCCTCCGTGCGCATTCCGCGACTGGGTTAAAGGTCAGATCCTTATCAGCCCAAATGCCTCTTCACACACACTTTCTCCCCTGTCCCCTCTCTGTGTGGACAAAAAGAATATAAAAACCTTAGTCCTTGGGGCCTGCAACACGCTAAACTGTTTCACCTCATGAGTATCCACGGAGCGGGTGGCAAACCCCAAGCTGGGATCCACTAAGTACTTCTAAGCACATGCCTGGCTCTCCATCCCAAGGGCACGTTAGCTTGTCTGAGGAAGCTGAGTCCTGCCTCCCTTGCAAGATGGGGTGGGGATACCCATGAGTAGGTGCATCAGCCCCACCTCCTCAGCTCCTGAAGACTGAAGACGGACCGCTCTTGTTCTTAGCATTAAAGAATGGGGCCCAAACTCCCAGCACACATAGAGACAGTTTAGAATTTAGCCTCCCATTAGCTGCCTCACCTTTTTGTAATATATTAAAGCCTTAAAATCCAGACATCAGACATGCAGACACAATGGAGAAGGAGACTGGACTGGGGATGAGGTCTCCTGCATACGCTGTCATTGCTCCACCCTGCTCCTTCTGGACTCCGCAAGACGTCCCCTTGACCACCGTAAGAATCCTGCCTTGTGTACAGGCACGTTTCTGAAGGGCTGTGAAAAGGTCTTGGGGGTCCGAGGAACGATGAACTGACTTACTAGTGGCCACCAGAGGCAGTGTGAGAGTCTCACCAGGAAGCGAAGCCTTTTCAGAGATGTGGGGGCGGGCCTCTCACACTTGGCTGAGGACACTCTGTAGCTAGACCAGCCAGCGGGCCTCCTACTGCAGTCATTCCACTTTGCTTTCTCCGAGACTGCTGGGAAAGAGCCAATGGCCAATTCTGCTGACAGGTTTGTCCCAGTGGACTTTCCTCTCCCCTTATTAGAAGCCTTCAAGACTGAGCTGTGACAGGGCACTCCCGTGCTAATGGGCAGGACAGAAATGCAAGGAAAATTATGGGGACTGGGGAAAGGATCTCCTCACACTGGCGTCTAACAGAAGCCCCTCACTGGCTCCGAATCAAGAATTCCAACACAGCAACATTTGCTGAAAACCTCTCCCTTCCCCACGCTGTAACCGGCAGTTTCCTGAGACGGTCACCAGAAACCCCATTCACGTCAAAAGGACAGGTCCCAAACTTCTCGTACCACCCTTTACTTTATCAGATTCTAACCCCACCTAGGTACCCTATACTCTCAACTAGCAAGCAGGGGAATTAGAGAGAGTTGGAGAGGCTCTTTAGAAATCAGTTAAACAGTGAAATTCTAGAAGCGTCTAGGATCCCATAGATGCGGAAGTGCTGTTCTCCTGTGAGCCTTTCCTCTCCCTGAGAGATTATTAGTTTCAATAAACTCCAATTCAGCTTCTTCCAACTTTTTCAAAAATTCTTTTCTGTGTTTTGGCCCCAGGATCTCAGGCCCATGAAGGGCTGAGGGGACTCCTCAGGCTAATGTTGGTCACAACACGGCGCTGTGCCTCTGCCCTTGTCACCATTGACAGTCTGAGAGCAGCAGGAACAGCAAGAGGCAGTTGGTCCTCTGCTCTGTCACTGGTTAGGCATCTCACCTCAGCTCTGTGGCCCCAACACGGGGCTGCAGACTGACCCACCTGGGCCTTATGCACAAATGTCAGGCTCCTTTGATTTGTTCCGTTCCTATGGAAGTTGTCACAGTATCTCATAAAAATAAAGGACACTTACAAAGGATTGCATGGAAGCACGAGGCTGTCTCTAATCTGCTCAGTGAAGAAGCTGAGGCAAATACATTTATAGGGGCTCTGCATGTCAAGAGAAGAGGAAGTGTGAAGACGGGGAGGGGCCAGAGCAGGCTGGCAGGAGGCAGAGACCTGCAGGGAACTGTGGCCAGGGAGAAATTCCTGGGGCCAGGTAGCCAAAGAATCTTTAGGAAGTGGAAGGTCATATTCAATTTTTAAGATTTTTCACAACACCATGCTAAGAAAGCTCTTTGGTAACTTCAACCATCAATAAAAGTGGCTGAGTGAACATGTTCGTGCACGTGAGAACTTATGCACATGCCGGAGTCTGGCTTAAAGAACCTAAAATATCAAATGCAAAGGCTCCCAAGTACTGGCACAGTTCTCAGGCCTGGGTCCAGACTCCTCACTTCAGGGCCAAGTTGAAAGGTGTTATTCCATCATTTGTCTCCAGGGGGCGTTCTCACAGGCCTAGCTGTTCTCTGTCTTTCCATCCCTCCCTCCTTCCCTTACTTCCTTCATCCCCTCCTTCCCTTCCTCCCTCCCTCCCTCCCTTCCTTCCTTCCTTCCCAAAGGGAATATGATGCAGAGGAACCCAGGAGTAAAGATAAGGATGGATAGAAGGTATGGGTTGAGCAGGGATGGAGGCTGAGCAGACCTATAAAATACGAGAGCCCTGTTCTCAGGGGAGACCTCACTCTTTATAAACGCAGTGGGTATTTATAGAGCAGAATGGACAGTGAGACAAAATTGCATCACAAGACAATAACTGTAGCACATATAAAGAGAACTGCCCGATTCCACCCCCAAGAGGCTAACTGTCTCACAGACCGAGGCTACGCGCTAGGGATGGCGTGGCCAACAAGCAAAGTGGCGAAGGAATATACTATTAGAGGAACCAGAAGCAGTCAGTCTCGTGTAGACAGCTTGATTATATATTTCTGAACCCGTTGGCTCTTGTTTATGACTTCATATTTCATATGTGAATTCTAGACGGCAGAAATTACTTCCAGTTCACACAATGGGGAAGAACTACGTCAATAACTCATTGGGTTCTTAAAAGGTGTTCACCATTTCCAAATGCTGGGCTCCTCGGGCCCATGGGAGAATGACTGCTTTATGTAAACAGACAATGTATCGAAACAGGAGATGCTGGGCACATCTTGAGTCAAGTGGTTATCATACTACAGCCAATGCTCTGGTACCTGCTGCGGGTATAGTGCCTCCAACAGCTCTCGAATCCCAGCTGGGTAAAAAGAGGAACTGTCCTAAGGCAAGGTAATTCAGCTAAGCTAACACTGCCTCCTTGCCCCCCATCCCCTTCAATGATTACAGGAACTAGGGGACCGCAGGTGCTCTGTGTGGCTATTGTAGGACCTTAGGAGAATGTCTCTCCCAAGGACCTCTCATCGTCATTAAGGGGTCCGTGGGTAGACCAGCTTGACATCTCTCTCCAAGCACAGAGCCTGCCTTGTGCCTCCACAGCCCCCCTTTTAGGCTTCTATTGCTTAGTACTTAAATGGCTTTTGAGACAGTTTTCCACTATGTTTTAAAAGCCGGTCCCGGCGTGTCTATAAACATCAGTTCATATTCCTGGAATAAATCTTTTTTGTGTTCCATCATACTACCCACAGGGGTACAGATGGCATGTTTCATGTGGTGGCCACTATTTACAGTTCAACCCCATGGAGGCCCATGAGATGCCACAAATGCAGCCCACACAGGAAGACAGCCCTTTGGGCAGAGACATTTGTCCCAGGAGGCTAGGAGTACCAGGAAAGGCCACACCCTGAAAGTACACGGGGTGCCTCTGTCCCTGACACACTTCTTCCATTCAGGGCCAGTAGGGTCTTAGGCATTCTCAGAAAGGCAGGCTGGGAGGCAGGCTCAGCCCAGCTGACCACTAGGGTGTATGTGACCAGTGGCTGTAGGCAGGGAACATAGTATACAAAAAAACAGCCGAACTTGGCCGTGGAATTTAAAACGAAGCAAATTCATCTCCTCCCAGAGGGCTCGCCACTCATCTGCATGTTCAGGAGCATCTGAGCCCGACCGGCTCCTTTTGTTTGGATGGACAGCCATTAGTCACAAGGGATCTAACCTAAGACACGGGACTGGGGGTGCTGTTGCAGGGGAGCGGGGAGGCTGAGGAAAAGAATCCCTATGCTCTCACAGGAAGCCTTGCTGCCGCTGTCTCTCACTAAGATAGCATTTGCTGAAAATGTCAACAGATTGCTTCTTGAGTTTGAGCTGCGCAGACATCAAAAGCTTATTTTAACAGGGCATTTTGCTTAAAAATCTCGTGGTTGGCTTAGGCATTTTGAATGCCTCTGACTATATTATTTGGAATAGAGGTTCTCCTTGGCTTTTACTGGGCTCCCATAAATCAGGACATAACCAGAATAGACCCCTCTGCAGAACCAGAGCTTTCAGGCCATTAATGTAGTAAAATTTGCCCTTTGTGTACGCTGTGTTTTTAGCAGGCCCCTTTTCCTTTTTTTTCTTCTCTCCTAGCGTGGCTTAGCCACTATGCAGGGGCTTAGTGCTCCCGTGTGGGGCTAGGGATCAGTTCCAGACTTCAGCTTGACTTGAAATAAGCCAGGCAAATTTGCCTGCATGTGATTTCAGGCTTTTCCCATTTTTACCTATTCCTCTCACCAGGCTACTGAAGGGAGCCGAGAGGCAAGTCACTATCTGGGTCCCTGCAATGCTGGCCTGATTGTCTCAGGTACTTGGTATGATTCAGTACGCACAGCTCAGATGGAAGACCTCTGCGCTCTAAGCGGGCACGAGTCTCTGGAAGCTAATTGCAAAAGGCAGATGGATTACAACAGCAGAACCTTTTCTTCCCCTTCCACCATGTGTTTTCCCCCTAATCCTTCTTTTTCCTCTTCCCTTTCCATATCACACTGACTAGATGCGCCTCAAAAAGTTAATGGTAATTGCTCTTATCTTAATTTAGAGAAGAGAGAGAAAGAGAGAGAGAGAAATGAGCGTAATTTGCAGATCTGAGAGCCGGTCATTACAGGTGTGTTATATTAGTGTATTCATGAGCCCCCTGGGACAGGCATGCTGAGCTATCCAATAACTTTCTTAATGTGTAATTACACACCATCGAACTATAATTGATTAATTGAAAAGAGAATGTAGGCAGACGTGAGGGCAAGACTTCTGCTGCTCATTAAACCAACATGTCCTTGCTTCTCTTTAATAAGTTAAGTGGAACTACTCAAAAGCAATTAAGTCAGTAGTGAAATTCATTAAATTTTAAGTAATTATTGGTATAAAATCCTGTAATAAAATCCAAGACTTTGCATAGTTCTATTTCCAAGGGAAGTCTGATGATCCTCTCACGGTAATTCTAGGAGGCAGAGGAGCAGTCTGGAGAAAACGGTATCTTGGGCTCACTGACATTCTGCATAAAAATCATGAGTGGGGTAGTGTGTGTGGACACGCTGCCTGCCATCCTAGGCCAGCCAGGGAAAGCACGACACTTCGTCCTGGGGATATAGTAACATTTCCAAAATAATGTTTTCACTTAAAAGCTTAATTTGAGTAGCATAAAACATGACAGAACACTTTTTTATTTTGTGAGCTCTCCATGTGAGCTACAGGAGTGCCGGCAGTGAGTGCCAACACGCCTGGATTAGGAAGCGCTGAAGACCGAATCCTAGGGGTTGTGCATCCTAGGCAAAAGATCACCAACTGAGCCACCTGCTCAGCCTGAAATGCCTATTCTAAAACATAACGGCTCTGAATGTTACGTTGGACACAATGTTACCTTCTTCCGACACAAAATAAATACAGGGATCCGAGTACAGCATGGGAAAGGTTCTCTACAGGTCCCACTCTCGGTAGGGCAACAAACCTGGATTGCTGGGGTTGGGGAATGCATAAAGTATGCCTTAGTTTAAGGATGGGACCATTGCCCCTTGAGGCCACGAACCTGGCAGCTCAACCATGTGTCAAAAAGGGAATCTAGTCCACCAGCACTGCCTCACTGCACATACCCTTGGTAGGCCATAGGATTGGAGAGACTTTGGAATCTTAGCCCATTGTGGAGAATGGTCAGTGGAGAGCCATACCAGCTTAGCTTGGTGATTCATTCATGTTAGGGGTTTCTCGAGTATCTACTCAAAGCCCTTAGTAAAAGGTCTTCAAACATACAAATAGTTCACACACACACACACACACACACACACACACACACACCGAGAGAGAGAGAGAGAGAGAGAGAGAGAGAGAGAGAGAGAGAGAGAGAGAGAGAGAGAGAGAGAGAGTTCTGGGGATGCAGTGTAGCAGGTAGCACTCCTGCCTAGCACTCAGGACACCCCCTGGGTCTGGTGCCTAGCACCACATAAACGACAATGACAATATAGTGCACATGTGGATTCCATCACTTGACAGGTTTCGGAACCAGAAGTTCAAGGTTACTTAGTAAGTTTGAGACTAGCCCGGGATACATGAGGCTGTCTCAAAACAACCATCCAGCCAATCTTGCACATTTGGGATAGTCTTGTGCTTTGCACATAACAGGCTCCCAATACAAGTATACTAATGGAATGGTGGAAAGAATCTGTGACATGGACTCTGGGGACAGCGTGATGGTAGGGCCACTTGTCTGGAGTCTAACTTAGGAAAAAATGCTTTGGCCAGGACACACTAAAGGCATGGTGATGACGACAGCCAAGAGTGAAGAAGAGACTCCTAAACCCAGCTTCAACTACCTGCAGCCTCTCAACATCACTTTTCTGTAAAAGAAAACTTAAATGTAATCCTGTGAATTTGAGTTGTTTTTGTTTGAATGGTAGATTTAACCACACTTTAAAAGAAATCTGAATTTCAGTTGTTCATGCTTCCATGAGGTGCAGGTCACCCTTCTAGGTACAGAGCAATAAGATCTGATTGTCCCTGGAGAAGCCCATCATATCTAAACTAGACTTAAAGAAGGATTCTTCATCTGCAAGATGCAGCCATCCCTTCCTTCTGGAGACTGCAGCCAGGCCTCGAACACACAGACCCTGGTGAGGTCTCTGACTTTTCCTTTTTTTTTGCACATTCACCCTGCAGAAGACAAGGGGACTTTACCTGTAGTCTATTTCCGGCTGAGATTAAAATAAATAAATAAATAAATAAATAAATAAATAAATAAATAAATAAATAAAGCCCTCAAAACCCTTACAATTTTAGAGAGCATAACAAAGCTAAAAATCAAAGTAGACTAAATAAGTCTATTACTAGGCTCCGAGAGAAAAAAGGCGGGTCAGAGGAAAGACATTAGGTCTTGCTTCTTGTACATCTTCTGCTCTTACAGGCTCCCTATTGGCCTGCAGCTCATTTTAATCTTGAACATGACCTTAGCCATCTGAATGTGGGCAGCTCAACTCTTTTAAAGAGGAGTCCTGGGCAGGAGTGGCAGCTCATGCTTGCAACCCCAGCATTCAGGGTGGAGGTGGAGTAGAAGTTCAAGGCCAGTGTGGGCTACCTGAGACCCCATATCAAAAAGTAAAACAGAAACTAAAGAGGGGGAACCCTGATCAAGGGTGTGTGTCACTTCTGAGCTTAAAGGAGACATGGAGATCAGAAGACAGTTTGTGAGGAGCTGATACTCTCCTACCAGCACGTGTCCCGGGGATCTAATGCTGGGCATCAGGCTTGGCGGCCAGTGCTTTAACTGCCCAAGCCACCTTGATACCCATCCAGTACCTGCCATGTTTTCTTGCCACCTTTAAAAATAAATGTTGAAGGATTTGTGGATTTGATTCATTATTTCCTTCTTTCCTTCAAACATTGAGTATAAAAGAAGGATTTTCCTTTTACTGACCATTCATTATACACAAACACTTCATCTGTATTACCTTAGCTAACTTTTAGAGCAACCCTAAAGAGCATGTACAGTTAGCATTCCTTTGACAGGTGGGAACACGGATCCTCCCAGCACTCCAAAGCCAGCGACCCCACAGCCAGCGTGAAGTCAGAGACCTCACCAGGGTCTGTGTGTCTGAGGCCTGGGTGCAGTCTCCAGAGGGAAGGGATGGCTTCAGCCTTCTTTAAGCCCTTCAAGATTGGGATGCGTTTGCTAGTTTGTACTCTCGTACAGTGCAAACACAGTGACTCCAGAGTCACCCTGGATCTCAAACAGTTTTAAACTCCCTTCCTTCCTTGTGCTTTGGTCATATTTTCCCCACTGGACACATCTAGTCACTTAAGTAGGACTGAGGCTCAAAAACTTAAACTTAGAGACAATCGGCCTGAGAAAAGTCTCTGTAGCTGTCCCTGTAAGACGGTCGCGGGAACTTGACGGTCAAGACTTCCAGATGGTCAGCCGCAGAGTCTCGGTCTCACTTCCCATCTGTGAGAAGTCTTGGTCTTCATCATAGTACGCCCGGACTGTTCTGCCTGCCTTCTAGGAGTTTCCCAATCCCTCTTTCAATCTGGGAACACATTCCTTCATAAGAGCACTTCCTGGCTCGGATAGCTAATATAGGTCTCTACAGCCTAAAACACAAACATAAAAATTGATTGCTTTGCTCTCCGTCTTCTGAAAATGCCCTACCAGGGTAATTCTGCTCTCGCTCACAGAATGACCCCAGGCCAGTGTCCACCTGCTCCCCTTTCCCAAATGCATGCTGTTACATCTTCTCAGGGATGTGCTTCCCTGGCCACCAGCCCTCCAAGGAGCAGCTCAGGTTTCATCTCTTCTGAAGGCCCACCTTTTCTTAAAAAGGCCAAGCTCATCATTTCTTCCTCATTATGTGACCCTTTACTTCATCGTGTGTGTGTGTGTGTGTGCGTGTGTTTCTAATGTCTAATCCCCAAAGTGCCCTGAAAACTTACAACACACTGGAATATATTGTTCATATAAGTATAGTTTAAACTTATAGTTTGATCTATGCCTACTGCACTGAGACAATAGTAGGTGTCCAAAAACCATATGTCATTGAAAGAAAAGCGTCTTCCAAATCTCTCTCTCTCTCTCTCTCTCTCTCTCTCTCTCTCTCTCTCACACACACACACACACACACACCTAGACTTATATTAATTCTACTTTTGAGATGTGTCCATAACATTAAATATACAGATTTCTAAGTGCTCTAAACCTTTATAGACACTGAATTGCATAATAGATCCTATTTCTATGCAGTACATACAAAAGAATAAATTAGAGACATAAGAAATTATTCATAGAAAATAAGCCGGGGAGACTATATCCCTGGAGAGAGGGTATTTTTGGTTTGAATTATCAGGACTGACTGTCTCCATTGACGCAGCTCAATTTTCAACTTGGCTGATTTGATGACAGTCAGACACTGTTTAAAAACCAAAATGCATGAAGGCTAAGAAAAAAATGAAGATAAAATTTCATCACAACTTGATTTTTCCGTGGTATTTATTTTTATGTATTCATATGTAAACATTAAATTAGTTGAGAAAAATGCTAGATAAATGTTTGAAATGAGTTAAATGCCATAGACTCATAAACACTTGAATAATGCCTTCGTTTGCTTTCATTTGTCTTCATACATATCCTCGTTTCTGCGCAGGACACAGAAATCCGCCTTTATAGTTTATGTTTAACATATCTATGCACCACCGTTGCTCATTTTCAAATTTTAAGCTATCTAGTAAATATATAAGCATTTCTCTGATCCAAAAGTAGTATTTATCTCACTGGTAATGCCTGATACATTTATCAAACCACATTAAAATCAAATTTAGATTTGAATTTTCCATTCAAAGGAACCCAAACCGTGAGAAATGGACACCAAGAACGCCAGGGGCTCCTCAGTGAAGGGCCTCGGGTGACTTCACCCACCACAGTGTCGGGCACTAAGTGTCAGTCAGCATTCCGGGACGCAGGAAACACAGTTATGTTCACTTTGTCTCTTCTGTAGGCTGGGGACATTTCTAAAGAATGCTTGGAGCCGTGTACAAAATGTGCAGTGTGCTTTTCATGTCATTCTGAGGCAACAGACAGCCTTTCCTCCTGAAAGAGATGGAGGAAGAGGACCCCGTTTCTCCCCCAAAGCGTCTTCATGAAGCATTGACTGATAAGCAATTTTCCAGGTAATTAAGACAAAAGTACTGCTTATTGGTTTGAAGCCAGCTTAGCTGGTTCAACATTTCGTTTGCAAGGGCCGCACTGTGGTAAAGCATATGGCAGGACCTTGCTGGGTCCCTCAACTCCACCTCAGCAGATACAATCCAGAACTAACTTTTGGGCATTGCATTTTCCTAGAGACTAGACCTGGGGATGTGGGTTAGCGCGGGTACTCACTTGGCAAATACTATTCCTGAGCGGTCGCGCCCCAGCTCACTGAGTCTCTAGACCACGGACTGGTGAGATGCCATTATGTTAATACCTCAAGGGAGAAAGCTCTGCCAGTTAAACAATGCAGCCCTCAGTTGTAATATGTGTCTCCCATTTTTGAGCTGTTGAAATCTTAGTGGGGGGAAAATCTTAGAATCCACAAAAAAGTGGGGGGGGGGGAACGAAGGCACAAGGCAAGCACAGCTCAGGAGGCCTGGAGGTGAACAAGACAGATAACAGACAACATTGCCGCCTCAGAGTTCTCCGCCAGGGCCACCCATGAGGAATGGAGGAGAATGGCCTCTGGTAAGTGGCTCTATTCCTGGGCACACTTAACCATACAAGGGGGAGCAGGGGCTGCCAGGAGGGCAGGGAAGAGGGCCTTTATGAAATCAGGATGCTTCAGACCAGAACAGCAGGACGTGAAACAAACAAACAAACAAACCCATAGCCAGGGAAGATACTAGAAGCCAAGCGCAGCAGACCGACATTATCTCAATGGCCCTTGTTCCTGAGTCGGCCCGTTTGCAGCCTTGTCCTTTCTCCTCCTTCTTCCTGGTCCATCAGCTCTCACCACCCACGGCCCTGTCCTCAGTTTTTTTGTCTCCTTTATTATTCAGACACCATCTTTTTCACCTCTAGTGAGTATAAATGTTTTTCTCCTTTCCCACAACAGGCTCTCAATAGCTTTTTCTTCTAAATAGAATCCAAGTTCATGACAAAATGTGATTGACTGAGTTCTTGCTGGCTGTGTACTTTTATATCAATAAAAGGGTTTCCTGCTTCATTTCCTTATTTTATTTGATATATGATCTATAGTTTCCTATAAAATGTCAGAGGCAAATTCTCTGTTATTTTAGGTCATTGTTGAGCTCTAGCAATTAAAATGATGGTAGTTAAAGCCTAACATGCCTTAGTGGGCGGAGGAGATGGCTCCAGTGTGAAGGGCACACACTACTCGTGCAGAGGACTCGAGCTTTGGTTCCCAGCAGCCACTAAGGCTGATGTGGGGTGTGAGTGAGCGAATTTCTGTAAGGTGTTCAGACTTGTTTGGCAAACACTTGGTACTTACTCATGTCGTTATGATTGTGCTTAGTATTACATTGTTTGCTTTGAAACACTTCTTAGATTCCTCCTTGTCCAAATTTTCAGGAAAATTTGAGTTTTGTGTAGGTGGCCCACAAATGCCCATAACTCCGGATCTAGAGAATCAAAAAGCTTTTCTGAACGCTGAGAGTAGCTCCACATACTGCACATACCGATACATAGACAAGTATAAAGATTAGCAATAGTGACCTTTGTGGTAAATAAAAAAAAGGTATAAAAATCTTTTAAAGGAAACTTAGAACTTACATATATTCTATGATTCTCAGGTTTTCAAATTTTATGCCAAGTTAAAATATTTTTCTATAGTTTACATCTGTTTTGTTAACATCCCAAGTCTACAGAATTTATATAGATAGATAGATAGATAGATAGATAGATAGATAGATAGATAGATAGATAGAGAGAGATATTTGAATGAGATTTGTCTCTGTTCCCCACCTTATTCCCCACTGAGAATTCTCAAACTTCGACCTCCTTGGCCCCAGGGGACACCTACAACCCATTGCTATAGACGTGCTTTGAAGACTTGACTCTTTCATCCCACAATCACAAACTGGACTTCCATACACGGGGCTAGAAGATGATTTAAGACCCTGTGGAGTCAGAGTACTCGCTGGCCTGAACTCAGGATGGGGTGTGTGGTCAGGAGATGTGGGTCAAACCCAACTCTGCCCGCTGGAAACTCCCCGTGTAATTTAATTTCTTTGTCTGTAAAGTCGAAACAATATCAGTTTAGCAAAGTCAGAATAGAAACGTAGAAGGTTCTCTAAAGACTTGGTACTACGCTGTTCGCTGGAGCCACCCACACAGGCCTTCTTGTCTACTGGAGGCACAGTATTGCTAACACAGATATTTCTCGGCACAAATGGAATTTTCCCTTTACCATTATTTTCTTGATTAAAAAAATTATTTCACTATATAGCCCAGGCTGGCTCTGAACTTTTAACAGTGCTCTGCCTGGACTCGCAGTGCTGGGATTACAGATGTGCTCACCACACACGACTCTCTTGCATTCTAAGATCAACACTTCTGCTATTAGACGGTCAGCAGGTTAAAGAGGTCTTGGATGACGTAGAGCGTGTGTGTGTGTGTGTGTGTGTGTGTGTGTGTGTGTGTGTGTGTGTGTAAGTGTAGTCTAAGAAGCAGTTTCACGGTGTACTCTGCACCCGTCTTGTTCTATCGCTTCTGTATGGATATGCATTTGCAAAACTCAAATTTTCCTGAAAATTTGGACAAGGAGGAATCTAAGAAGTGTTTCAAAGCAAGCAATGTAATACTAAGCACAATCATAACGACATGAGTAAGTACCAAGTGTTTGCCAAACAAGTCTGAACACCTTACAGAAATTCGCTCACTCACACCCCACATCAGCCTTGGTGGGTAGCTGCTACTGCCCCCGCTTTACAGGAGGACACCGGATCAAAGATTCCATCATTTTCCCAAAACCACAGAGCCCATTCACCAAACTAATTTTTAGGCTCTTCCTAAAACAGGATTCAAGCATTACAGTACTTCACCAACTAGCAGCATGGACTACCAGGCAGCAGGCATTTCTAGTTTCTTGGGCACAGACAGACAAGTGAATGGGTGTGTGGGTTTCCCCAAAGTTCTTTTACTGCAATTAAAATACTGCACTGGGAAGTTCAGTGAGATGATACATGTCTGTAATGCCAGCACCTAGAAAGCTGAGGCAGGAGGATGACAAGAACCTGGTCTCAAAACCAAAACAACAACCAAATACCATGTTTGGTTTTTTAATATATTCTCTCTATCAGGTGGGAAGAGGCTTGAGAGGAAGGTGGAGCAGTTCTAGAATTTGCCCCAAGGCTTTCTTTAGACCTTGGCATCCTTCCAGTTCTGTTTTATGGGACACAAGACTCCTACTATGTGCAGGCACACTAAGTACTTCCTATACACGATCTTTTTTGGTTTTCAGGTCTCCCTATGAAGCATGGGGTGTTTTCTTTACCCTCAGGGATCTGGGATGGGAACTTTGCAGGTGTCGTGGGGCTGGCAGAGAAGGCACAGACTCCTGCGCTCACCTGCCAAACCACAGCGTCTCCCTTAGAGAACACATGGCCTTACTTCTGTCTCTCTGGCTCCAAGAACATCTGCATGTGCCATGTGAGAAGCCAACGTGAAAAACTAACCACTCTACTTTAGACCTTCTCATTCAGCTGCCCTAAAACTAGAAAGACAAAGTTTTCTCCAAACCTTGCAAGAGACAACCAGGGCCTCAGATCAAATCAAGGCTTCTACATCCCACAAAGCCTCAAGATGAAGGCAGGAGCTGGCAACTCTAGCCTGTCCCTAGATTGCCTCCTCTCCAAATAAAAAGAACTGAAAGCAGACTTAGGATGTGGTTTGTACAGGTGGGAGGAGAGAGGAGAAGGCCCAGTGCGGTCTGGAGGGTCTTTATACAATAAGGAAACAAGAAAGATTCTGGACCACAAGACCATGGCAGAAAGTGGAGTCCAGAGCCTTTATGACAAAGTCAGAGAACAAAGTAGGGCCACCACTCAGGTGGTGGCAGAGGAACGTTATGATGAAACAGGAAATACAGCCGCCACCCCTTCAGTACGTGTAGACTCAAGAGATGGCCTCGCCAAAGAGCATAAACGGTCCACCCTTGTCAGAACCATATCTTGCTTAGTTCAAGACCATTGCTTTCATTTCCAAAAGGTCATATATTTGTCTGAAAGCCAGCTCAGAATCCTATGGGAACACAGGAGTAGTTCAAGAGTAGAAGGATCGGGAAGATGGGTAGAAAGACGGTGAGATAGGCCAGTTCTCTCCAGACAGCAATCAGTCAGTCCCTGCCATGTCCTGGGCCATTCTACCCTTTGGGGCTCTCGCTGTCACTCTTGTGGGAAACTGACACACAGTATGTTATGCGCGGTTATGGCCTACAGTGTTTGATTTGCTTCCGTGGAAGTTCAGATGTGTCACGTGAACCCATTTTTAGAGCTTGTGTAGCTCAGCTGCCACGTCAAAGCAACGATCTGTCCGTGTGAACTGAGTGGGGTCACACACAGCTTTGGTTAGAACAGCGGCATGGGGGGAAGGACTTTGGTCACTTGGAACTATTCTGAAAGGTGATTACGTTCCAAACAAAAGGCGGCAATGGCTGTCATACTATGAAGGCTCCTATCGTGTGTCCGTGATACAGTGGTTCTAGCCGTGGCAAGGCAAACCCAACACTTGATAACCGTCCAGCTCTCCCTCTTTGCTACAATGGGGCTGGCAGGTGTTGGTGCACTGGGTTCAGAGAAAGTCGGTCTTATTTTAAAACAGATGCATGTAGAAGCAGAGGCAGGAGAGCAAAGATGCAAGCCATTCCCGGAACTGAGGTATGTCACTTCATCTTTGGGGCTTTGAAAACGTGGTCAGATAGACTGAGATGTATAAGGTTATACTGGGCAGGAGGGAACCCAGAGCACAAGTGAGGGCCGTTTGTCTTATGTGACTAACTCCAAAGCTCCAATTCCCCTCTTAATTGGCATCAATGCAGCATTCCCAACTGGGGAAGGTATAAACCAAAACCTTTACCAAAAACAGACAAACAAAACCTCTCCACCAAAAAAGAGAGAACACACGCTTTGTAACCCTCCAGGGGAGCAGCTGGTTAAGAATGGGCTAGGGATCAAAACAGGATTCTGTATAGGAGAAATAAACATGGTTAAGAAACACCCCAGGAAGTGCCTGCCCATCAGCCTTAGCAATTAGGGAAACACACATTAAGACAATTTTGAGACTTCGTCTCAGCCCAGTCAGAATGGATAAGATCAACAGAACAATTGACAACAATCCTGGCCAGGTTGTGGAGAAAGAAAAACTCAGTCCTTGTTCATGGGAATGCAAATCGGGGCCGTCATCTGGAAACCAGTACGGAGAATGCACAGAAAATAAAATTAAAAATAAAAATAAGCCTGCCATATGACCCAGCTATACACTGCTTTGCACATGCGCAAGGACTCAGCTTCCTACCGCACAGGCTTTTGCTCAGTCATGTTCATTGCTGCCCTAGTCACGAGAGCTAGAAAATGGAAACAACCTAAATGTCCTTTGACAGATAAATGGATAATGAAAAGGCAATACATGTACCCAATGGAATACAATTCGGCTGTAGAGAAAAATGAAATTATGACATCTGCAGGTAAATAGATGGGCCTAGCAGAGATTATAATGAATGAGGTAACACGGGCCCAGGAAGACAAACAAACATCCAATGTTCCCTCTCATCTGCCGATCCCTGCTCCAAATCCTCAGATGTGAATATACAACACGGAGTAACCACAGAAACCAGAGACCACAGGCAGAGTTGGAGGGGGCAGCTAACAGGATGCAGGCAATACAAAGTGGAAAATGGAAGGAGGGCTTCAACCAAGGAGGAGGGAGGGGAGTCAATATAGAAGGAGGAGGGACAAGGGCCAAATACCAATGTTGTTTGATAAAGCTTTGGAGAATCGTATTAGTTTATATCTACTTAAAATTATACACAGTGCATACAAGTGTACACACACACACATGTACACACACACAAACACACACACACACACATGTACACACACACGTACACACACAAACACACACACATGTACACACACACACGTACACACACACACACACATGTACACACACACACACATACACACACACACACACACACCATGAAGAAAGTTAAGCCACTTAGCCTGACAATGCTTTCTATAAGAACCATAGACTAACAAAACCGCTGTACCAGGCACAAGAAGCTTCCTTCTGAGCAGTTGGTCAGGGTAGGCCAGGCGACTCTCAAACCACAGGAACTATCAGTGCAGCTCTAAGCTGCCTCTAAGCGAGTCCCAATTGCCAAAGACATGGCGCACTTAGCACATAGGACTTGGATGAACTGCGCTAGATCTGACCTGAAAGTCCCTTTGCTGTGGTCTGGCAGTCACGGTTCTAGAAGATACTATATGAGCTGTGAAGGGAGGGAAGCGACTAACAGTCCTACCCAGCTGGTCACCTATAAACCGCGACAGAGACCAGCATGGCAAGACTCCTGTAGAGCTGTAATAAGTGACACTCATGTGTCGGCAGTAACCAACAGCTGTCTAGTTGGACGTGAGCCTCTCAACAGGAGGGAAGCCATGCCTAGCATTATCATCCTAAACCAGTTTCTCTGGGCTAGTGAGGTCGTGGGCCTTAGAAAAGAGTCTACTGCCTCCACTTGGTAGATCAGCAGAATTCCTTCCTACATTCTCTGTCTTATCCTTATACCCACAGGTCAGTGCAGCCACCAACTCCTCATCAAAGAAGCTCTGGACACAAGGGACTGTGAAGAGCCCAGCCCCAACGTAATCATCGACATTCCAGCTCCTGAATCTAGGGCTTGGAGATCATTGAGGAAGAGGAGGTAGAAAGGTCAAAAGAGCCAGAATACCAAGAAGTTCACCGTGAAACAGGCGCTCCTAGAAGTGGCTGCACCAACAAGATTGGAAGAGGGGTTATGGAATGGATGTTTTAATGTAGAAGGGGAAGGTTTTCACAGGAAACCAGTGACTGCTAGGAGGAGGAGAGCTAGCCTCTCAGGGGTGGGCGCCTTATTGTTGTCCAATGCAGAGTGACAGTAGTCAGCCCTGAAACCATACACACACAAACAACAAACATAGACACAGCAGGTTTTGTGCGTGCACGCGCGTGTGTGTATGTGTGTATGTTCTATGCTGTGTGTTTATAACAATAATAATCAATGAAAAGGAGACTCAACTTGAGGGGAACCATGGGAGAGGTTGGAGGGGATACTTGGGAAGGTCTAGAGGGAGGAGTGAGAGGAGGGAAGCAATGTAATTCTATTTCAAATAAATAATAATAATAATAATGGGATATCAAGAGAAAAGGGACAAGTGAGCAAGAATAGCCTCTAGCTGATGACTGTTTGAACTTGGGAAGAGTGCGTGGGGCACATGATAGTTCATATACTTCTGAATAGGAGAAACTGTCCGTAGTAATTTTTAATCTGCAGAAACACTAGGAATTCACAGAATGGGTCAGGGATGAAGACTCCTCACAGACCTGCCCACCTGCCTTCTCCTCAGTCTTCAGGTTCTCTGCTACTTCCCTACCACCCTGCCTTCCTGCTGCTCGCTATACCCCCTCCCTTCCACACCAATTCCTATAATCGACCTCCACCTATAGAAGGGCCCAGAGCAAAAGCATATTCCATTCAGTGCACTGGCTGCATGAGACAAGAATTTCACCGTCTTTCACACACCGGAACCTTCCTAGTACTTTCCCAGGGCATGGCTTACCATGCAATGGCAACCACCACAATGACCAGGGATCACAATTGCATAGCTAACCTGTACTGACAACAGGTACCTTAAATACACCATTGCGTCGTCTTTACACTATCCCCCGAGACTTTACAGATGAAGATGGTAAACTCAGAGAGGCCCAAGAGATAAAACCCTGCGTCCACTGTGACAACATATGTATCTTATGCCTTTGGATCTGTGGGGCAAACTTGACTCTCTTATCGGAGAACCCATACACTTACTGGCTACCATGCTGGGTATGCCTGGTTCTGTTGAACTGTGTGCACTCACTAGGCAGGGACAGTATCTTTGTCTTATCCATGTCTCTCTCTGCATGGAACAGTGGACCATGTATGAATGCATGAAAGACACTTGTGAGCTGAAGGCTGCACTGACACGGGCATTTCTGAAGCTGGAGGATGACAATATCCACCTGCCTGCCTCCAGAAGGAACCGAGGTGGAGCAATCAACTAAGCACTCTCCTCCACATCATGTCTGCTCGCGAGGCCACAACACTAAAATCGTTTTCACTTCCCTTCACTGGCATTCTAAGTGACCAGAAAGAACTCCTTCCCATGCTATTTTTATTTTGCCTCCCAGCTGTGGGTTCCCTCCCTCTCCTTCTTCACAGTCCTCACCCTTCCAGCCGGAGGTAGCCATAGAGATTCACGCTCTGGGTGATGATTCCAGAAGCTGAAGTCAGATTGGACGAGCTTATTTTCCCTTGAACTTTCTTCTCTTGTGTCCTTCTCAGGGCTTCCTACAGTTGCCTGTAATTCCAGCTTTGGAGAGACAGGGAATCCCGGAGACTCACTGGCCAACAGCCTGGCCTAAACAGGCACACACAAACACACATACCAAGATGGATACACACACCTACACATACACCCCAAGATAGATACACACATACACCCCAAGATAGATACACACACACACCCCAAGATGGACACACACACACACCCCAAGATGGTTACACACACACTCCAAGATAGATACAAACACCCCCCCCCCAAGATGGACACACACACACCCCAAGATGGACACATACACACACACACACACACACACACACACACACACACACACACACCAAGATGGATACACACACCAAGAAAGATATACACATATGCAAAGATGGGCACACACACACACACACACACACACACACACATGCACACACAAATTGGGATGTCATCCTTAATTTTCTTTTTCTCGAAACCTTTCAACAACTTCCTTTCGTTGTAGGTCTTCCCTTCCTGGGCACAATTTTATGCCCAGTCTGTTCTTGTGAACAGAAAAACTGGCTAATGAGAAAATATGAAGTCAAAATCCCTTAAGGATTTTCTACCATAGCTCCTACAGTCCAGTGTCTGAATGAGCATTTCATTAGGGAGGTGAGAAACCTTGCAGCCCCCAGCTTATTTCTCCGGGGAGAAACTTAATGACCATAAAGGGACTGACAATGGAGTTGGAATTTGGTACAAGTGCTGGCCGCCTTGGCCAGCTCTAACCATTCTCCTTTCTTGGTTCTTGAATGCTATGTTGCTGTTAGCATTGAGATGACACAAATCACCTACACTTTCTTTTACTGAAACTTGTCTTCTTTGGTCATATTGACTATGTAGCAAAGCCATTTCTTACACACACCACACACACACACACACACACCTGGCTATGAAGAGCTAGGTGGCCACACTGAACTGTGGCTCATCACAAAGGACTTATTTATCTAATTATTGGTCTTTATAGCCTTACATTTTCTAAATTAACCTAAAAGCCATGAGAAAACCACTATGTTACCACCAAAGAAAGAATCTTGGCCACCAAGCTAAATATCTAGTCGTGTGAACAGTACATTAGCGTGAAGGCACACATCACCACTTGGGATCTAAATGGAAAAATCAATACCTTACAGGAACGCTCCATTTGCACGGCAGCCTTTACTACAGCCAGTGCTGTCTTTGTTGGTGCCTTCTGATTACACACACTTGTGTATTCCAGGCATTGATTTTACTTTGCTTTTTTGTAAGTTATTCAATATTCCTGCCTCTTCCAAGAAGTGTGGGCTAGAGGAGGGGTACAGAGACATCCTGCCATCAATAACACAGAGCCAATGTCCTGTCTTCCTGGTCTTGGCCCTTTTCTGTCAGTTCCTGTGGCCCAGAGGATAAGCCTTCCAGCTGTGAGCTTCTGGTCACCTGGGAACTCCAAAGACTTCTGTGCCCTAGGCACTTTGCTTACTCTCCAAGCCGGCTGCTGCTGGGGCTGCAGCTAGCCATGGAAGAAGATGCCAGAACCACCCTTAAGCTAAAAAGGCACTTTGGAGTAGAATTTGCAATCCTAACTGCCAGATTCCTTACAAATCTGCTCCAAACTGTAGTAAGAAACCTCCAAGGAACTCCCATTTCTCTCCGAAGAATGAGCAGTTCTTTTGCAAAGAAACGTTAACTTCTCAGTTCACAATAGCCAAACACATTACTTTTCTTGCAGCTGGCAATTTATATATATGTGTGTGCGTATTTTTAAATTTCTCCTTAGAGAAATAAGCTTATTTGTTTTTTTTCTTTCTTATTCTTTTTTAATCTCAGGGAAGTCTACTGAACAAAACAAAGCCTTTCTAATGGCAACCACACTGCAGTGAAGATTGTCCCAAACCTCTCAAACTCCTGCCAACACAGTACTGCTGTAAACCAGGCAATCACAAAGCATCTATTTTCTCTAAAGGTATCTGGAGACGATGTTCACATTATATATAAAAAAAAATCCTCCAGTATATACTTAAGTACATTTACCTTTCCAATATAGGGGGAATTAAGTGTGGTATATAGGTCTTCACAGTCTTTGTCAAAAAGAAGTAAGTCACCCCTGAAAGCATTCTGATACCAAAACATCATAAAAGCCCTCCCTCCTCCCCCCAGGCATGGGGTAACTAGTTACCAAGACAGCATTAAAGAACCAAGTGGAAAGGGCTTCCTGCAGAATAGGTAATGCTATAGCAGACCTGAGCGTTTAAGAGCCCTCAAATAAAATATCAGGTGAGTTAAATGTTCATGTTGCATTTAGAAGCAGCGAGTCTGCCTGCAGGTTGGTTGGTCCAGGGCACTGCACACACAGGCTGGTGCTATTGCGACTGCCTGCTGTGCTGCATGGAGGAGGTCCTCGCTGTCAACATACAGCCGCTGCCACTGCAGTGGGGATGGCCTGTATGTTTCAGTCTTCTCCTGCTCTCTGGCCACTTGGTTTCTAATGAACAGTTGGTGTCAGAGCCAAATCCAAAGGCTGTCACACGTGGGAATTCCTAACGCAGAGCCCTGGCAAAGCTCTACTCTATTTGGCCAAAAATCCAAATAGGAATTAAACTACCTCAAAATGTAACAGCCGAGCATCTTCATCTTCTTTCCCTGTTTCCATTTAGTTGGAGCAAATGTTTTTGGCTTTAATGCGATTGAAAAGAAAAGAACATTTAGGGGCAACATGCTAGAGCCTTCATGAAGCTCCATTTTCCAAAGCAGGGTCTGATGCTCTAATAAATGACAATTCATTCTCTGTTTACTTTAGGTAAACACAAAATGCATTGCCGAGCACTCGTTTGCAAAAGCTAATCAAGAATGTTAGGTCCCAACAGATTCATTTAATAGAAATATAATAGGCATTCCTGCTTGCTTTTCATCTTGTCTCACTGTAAATGCTAAAATGAACAGCAAATTAACCTTGCGTTGGAACCGAGTTTCATCACAGCTGATGTCCCCTCTCTCTCGACAGTAAACATCCCCCACCCGGTGACTATTGACTCCTTCTGCAGGGGAGAGACTGTGGAGTTTGGCAAGAGAGTGGAGGAAGACTTGAATCCTTCAGGGAGTGCTGTGTGTCAAATGGACTATCTTTCCTATCAGAAGCAAACCCAGCAACCGCTGTCTGCTACAATAGCGCACATTTAGGGCGTAGGAGGGAGGGAGGGGTGGGGTGGGGTTTTCTCCAAGCTCCATGTATCCAAGTTATATTTTTAACTTTACTAGCCATTCTCCAACTGACTGCTTATAATCTACAATGCAAACCAAGCTAATAAAGACAGGGCCATCCAAGCTCTACAATCAGATATAAAAGATTTGCAACAACTTGAGATCTTATAATTAATATGCAGTGATATCAGAATTAGCACTTAGAACTCTACACAGAAAAATATAATATTTCATAAATTATGTAATCATGAACAAACCCTCGCAAAAACTGTTTCACTGTGCTAAAGTAACATTCTAGACTTGTTGTAAGTATGTTATTCTTACAAGTAGTTCGCAGTTATTCTTGAAGGCAAGCCTTGGAGTTTCCTTAGCATAGTGCTGCTGGGGGAAAGTTTCAGCACGTCCATCTTCATCTCTAGCCTGAAGGGAAATATAATGGCCTATTTAGGGACTTACAAATAATGGAAGAAAAAAAAAAGCTAAAAGCATAACAGCTCAGATCATTAAACAAACGGGAATCCAGAAATAACAACATCATTAAGAAGTTTGTTTAAATACGCAGTATGCCTTTTAGATATCAAAATTTGAGTTTTGTTTTTCTTTATATATCGTTTAGTTTGAACATGCAAATCCGTCGTGGTGTAACAGTTCTAATGATACACAGCAAACCCAAATCAGCGAGCTTTGTTGGAGATCTCCACTCCTTGCGTGTCTGTCAGTGACACAGCGGCACGGCTCGCTGCACAATCAGGATTATACGACATACACACGTGTTTAAACTTTTTGGCATGCTTAAGCAATCTCTAGATAATGCACTTTTAAGAAACTCTAATAGCAAGGCCATAAAGAAAAGCAATTTGCATAGTTATAGTTTGAACTGTAATACTATTAGAAATAAATTGGTTCCCCTCGATTTTTAAATAAAGATCCTAAAGGATTGATGGTCTCATAAGAACAATGATTCTTCAATCAAATGCAGTAAAAAAAATAGATCTAATTCAGAAGCTGTGTTAAAAGTTCCTGGTTATTTTGATCTACGCTGTCAATTAAAAAAAAAGTTGCCATTTCAATAGAGGCATTCACATTATTATTCATCAGTAACACCAATTGTGGTCCGCATTCTCTCTTCCTAATCGCCATTGGTTTCTGATTTCGAGCTGGCATGAGGGAGAGGTGGGTGAAAGGGGCGTGTCCGAAACACACTCATTAATCCATTCATTGGCTGACACTTGCGCTATGCAGCTCGCATCTCCTCTTAGCCTTAACTGTGCTCGCTCTCTCTCTCTCTCTCTCTCTCTCTCTCTCTCTCTCTCTCTCTCTCCTGGCCCCCTAAAATCCACAGCTGAGCTTGCCTCCCTCACATATGGCTTGCATATAATTATGCATATTCCATTTTGCACTGCATTAAAATGATGAGCTCCTGGCTCCTTGCCAGCTGAGTTTTAAAGGCCCCAGTGAGGTAGGAGAAAGGAGAGAAACACAGGGAGAGCCGCGCAGGAAGCAGCAGGTAGTTCTGTCTGCTGTCTCTTTAGATAAAATGTATGTCTGGCACCAAGGGAACAGCTGAGAACTACCTGTTGTGATATATGGGGAGTGGGGGTGGGTGGGGGGCGAGCAGAATCAGTGACGCAGCAATGACAAGGCCTGCATAGGATTGCTCTGACAGGGCAAAATCGGACCTGACAGGTCTCACTTGGAGCTCCCAGCTGTTCTGTAGACTGTCACTTAAAAAGGAATCCATATTCGGCACTTTTAAGAATTGTATAGCTTGTATTTAATAAACGCGTCTGCTACTCTTCGTGAGGGTTCTAGAAGGAGCTGAGAAATGGAATGACAGGGCCAGGAATGGTTGGTTGGTTGGCTTATAGCAAGTCTGTGTGGAAAGAGATTGCTCTGTTTGGGTTTCAGTTTTGAGATAGCTTTGATGACCCTCGCTGCAATCTGATGTCTTTCATTATGCCGTTATCCCCCAGAAAACCAGAGCTAAATTAAGATGTGTCCTAGGATAGACCGTATGTGATGGAGAAAGAAGTGAGCATTGTGTCCTGTGGCTACACAGTCTGCTGAGACCAATGACGCTCCTCCCCACTCTATCGGAACGCCTCTGCAGGGACATCACAGTGCAGGCTGATGGAACTCAAAGGGGGTCCGGTTTAAACCCCAGCAGATGGGGCAGCGGTGAGTACACAGACCAAGGGCAGCTGGAAGGGGTTGAGACGCCAATGGGTGGCAGCAATATTAGCTTCTTTCTAGCGAAATTATAAGCTACTGTGTGGAGAACAGACCTCTGAAGGAAAGGAACCACAATTGTTTGAAGTAACGCTGCCATGTCCAGTGACTTACTTCTCACGGATGAAAAATAACACCTACCTGGATAGTAACTAGACCCTATCATAAACAGCTCAAGAAAATACCACCTCAAAATATGTCTTGCTTGGTGGTGGATTTATTATATTCCTGATGCACTGTGATACATATGCTCAGAAGCACAATTTGCATATCGTTTACAAGGGCTACTATTTACATATGTATGTCTATATTCAATATATATGTATCTTGTGTATAAATATTCATAAGGTGGAATATGTTTATTATGCATGTACTATGTATACACATTCATACACACCAGATGCCTAGGGATATTTTCAACATAAGTGGCAAAAATACATTCATTCCACTTACATGCAAGGTGCTCACAATACTTTTTATGTGTTTAGGGGACAAAAGTATCCTTGTTATCTAAGATTTGAATGTGCTTTATAGTTTCATATCAAGCCTTATCATCAGGGGGTTTTGTTAAGTAGCAACAGAAGAGAATAGAGAAAACTGGGGACACTAGGAAATAAAGAGAAGCCAGAAACTTGTCTTTCCGTTGATCCATTGTGTTCACCCCCATAGCTCTCTCAGACACTCAGGCTGACTCCAGAGTCCAAGAAATCCTATCCTCCAGGGCCAGGAGATGGATCAGTGGACAAGGCCCTTATGGCTAAGCCTGGAGACCTGATTCCATCCCCGGCACCCACATGGCGGAAGGAGAGAACTGACTCCCAGGTTGTCCTCTGACCTCACATGTACTATGGCAAGGCACCGGCACATGTGTGTGCACACATGCAAATAAATAAGTGATATGAAAAAGAAAAGAAACGATCCCACTGTTTCACCATTTTCTGGGTCTCCACCTATGGCATAGGATGGAGATCATGCCAAGTCCAAGAAATCTAGAGCTGATTACATCCGTTAGCACGCATGCACTGACATACGCCTCTCCCCAGTGACCCCCTTGCATTAGGAAGTCTTAAAATGAAATTTTAAATTATTCCTAAGTGGAATTAAGTACATTCAACTAGTCAGTAACCCTCTACACTGGTGTTATATTAGAACCAGTTCTTGACTGGGTCGCTTCCTGTTTGTTTGCTAACATATTGGTTCCTATTTCTTATCTTCTACTTTCCACAAATCTAATTTAATTGGTCCAGTGTAGGGTTCAGAGTGTAGTTTGTGTGTGTGTGTGTGTGTGTGTGTGTGTGTGTGTGTGTGAATTCATAAAAACAAAACCAAATAATAAGAAGCTCTCAGATGTCAGCAATGTAAAAATAGAGCCAAGAACTTCTGGGCTAAGGAGGGCATCTCTAGGCATCGAAAGGACACTGAGCCACTATGCAATGCTTGGTAGATGTGGCCCCTGAGATAGGTCTTACCCTAAAGGGTGAGGGTTGAGAGGTCAGGGGACTAGCTGCCATTTCAGCAAAATTTCATGTTTGTCTATGTTTGCCTCTTGGTTTTTAAAATCGGAGAGCTTTTATTTAACTTCCTGGTGAATGCCTTCTTTCACCTCTCCAACCAAGTCTCTTAACTTCACCTCCATCTCCCCAACAAGGGTGAAATTTTGAGGAGGGCACGGCAGGGTTGGGTCTCCCATCACTGTCTTCACCACTGTCTGGTAAACATTGTCCAAAAATGCTCCCTCTCACTGTCCCCTGGCATCTCGTGGGCAACGTCAGGTAGACTCCATGCAGCTCTATAATCTTAAGCATAGATTCATTTTAAGACTCATTAGAATCTCATATATTGCTTCCTGTGCCTTATTCTCTATCTGCTCAATTTGGGGTACCAGATAATGAGTTAATGGTGGGGGTGCAGACAGAGGGAGCCAACTGCCCCTGCAGAAGAGGATGTGGACATGAAATTATCCCAAAGCAGCAGGTCTTGGTAATAGCACAGAGCAGACAGGCTTGCAGCCATTTTTATTATTGTTCGTACGTTCTAGACAAACAATGGACATCTAACCAACTGCCGGGGTAGACCACCCTACTGGTGCCTCCACTGGCCCAGAGGACAGTGTGAACGTCTGACTTTGGTCTGGAGTGAGAGTTCTGAAATGAAGGAATGTCATCGAGATTCTGGATGATGGGCTAACTCACTCCATGTGTCTTCCTCCAAACAGTTGAATTCGGGCTAATGTGCCAGACACTTGTGCTACTATGGGGAAACGTAAGTGAGTTAGTTGTATTTCACTGCAAATGTGTAATAATAAATGTGACTGCCGGGCCAAAGGTAAATTTCTGATGTGATGCTCTAAGAAAGCTTCTCATTTTGCTATAATAGAAACCAAAGTAAAAAAAATCTTCACTAAAACTGTTAAGATTTCTACATAGGCTTGTGCTTTAAAAAGATTTGTTTGGGTTTTTAATGTGTCTGTACACGTGAACACTCAAGGCACATTCTCATGGTGAGGGCAGGTGTCTGCAGAGTCTAGAGGCCCCAGACGTCCCTGAAGCTGGTGTTAGAAGCAGTTGTGAATGCCCTCACACACACATACACACCAAACACCTATAGTTAGAAATAGCTATGAGTTCCACCCCCACCCCCTCATGCACACAATCACACACACACACACACACACCTGGAGTTAGAAGCAGCTGTGAGCTCCACCCCACCCCCTCACATACAGTCACACACACACACCTGGAGTTAGAAGCAGCTGTGAGCTCCACCCCACCCCCTCACATACAGTCACACACACACACCTGGAGTTAGAAGCAGCTGTGAGCTCCACCCCCCCCACACACACACCTGGAGTTAGAAGCAGATGTGAGCTCCACTCCCACCCCCAGATGCTGGAAATAAAACTATGTCGTCTGCAAAAGCAGAGTGTCCTCTTAACTGATGAGCCATCTCCCAGCCCTGTGTTTGTTTTCTGAAATCAGGTTTTGCTATGTAGCACACGCTGGCTTCAAACTCAAGATCCTCTTGCCCCAGCCTTCCAAGCGCTGGGATTACAGGTGTGTACCAGCATGCTTGGCCTCGCACATCTGTTTCCATGTTGCGCCCAGTGCTGAACTAAACCCTAGGTGAGGAAACTGTAGCTAATGACATGACTCTCTACTCCAAACTTCTCTATGAATCGCTACCTGTTTCATTTTGAATTTCCTCTGTAACAAATTCTAATTCTTCAAAGAACTTCCTTCTTTCTTCGGAAAAAAAGTCTTGGTGCAATGTTCATACTGAAGCAAAGTCCGCATTTGCTGTCTCTGGACATTCTAGAAACAGCTCCATTTGCCTCTCTCAGACGAGAGGGATGTTTCTGTCTTGAAGGAGAGGCTAATGTCACTGTCATGTAGAAAGACAGTGAACTTTGCAATTATACCTCCCTTGGGAAATGGAGCTTAGACCTCAGTGTCACTATATTGTCACTTCTTTTGGAAACAAGGAAAGGTTTTGCCTGGAGTCAGAACTGGGGGCAGAGTATGCGGTGGAGGTTCCGGATTCCTCCAGTGCTACAGCAGATGCGGCTGTGTCATCCCACGCGTGTGGTGCTGGTACCAGACTTGGGAACATCAAAAATAGTACATGCAACGTTGTGGGAACAGGGTTAGAGATGAGGCGTTATAGAGACAGAAGGGGAACATTAACTTTCTATTTTATAACTAATGTTTTGAACCAGAAGCAATAAGACTTCTTTCTCAGACTCATAGTAAGCGAATGAGAACTCCATCTTGGGAAATTTTGTTTCCTTTTCTGATACCACGTGCTTATGTATCAAGGGAGCTCAGAGGCATTGGCAGCTAGCACAGACTGCCTTCCTTCCATAGGATGAGGAATGCATTTATGATCAAAAGATCGGCTGGTGCTTCTGTCCTATGAGTCATATCCCCCAGAGCTCTGCCTAGCATTTCTGCCCTGGGCTGGGATAGCATAGGGAGGTCTCTAGAGTGGTTCCCTGCCCTCCCCTGAGTTATAAACCCAGCTGCTCTCATCTCAGTGGGTCAGTACCTTCATACTAAATTCCCAGGTCCCCTCGACTGTTTCTTGTTCTTTACCCTCATTTTCATGGATAAAAATAGAATCCATCTCTCCTTTCCACTTCTGGAAAATTCTTTCACATCATTGAGCCTCCTCAACTGCATTGCTTTATGGAAGCCACCTGTGAGGTCTTCTTCCAAGTCCTAGCCTGAGCCCCGGGAGCACATGATTCAGTGGGGCCCCTGTGTGTACAAACGGTGTTCCGTTCAGCTGCAACTCTCCAGGGCATGGTCTAGCACCTGGCGTATTACAGGGCTCTGCTCACGAGGGACAGAGTGAATGAATGGATTCCCACCTTTCCACCGCGGTGCCAGACATTCTGCCTTGCACTCCAGTCCCCATCCCCCAGAGCTCTCTCCTTGCCTGAGGTCCATGTGTCTCATATTTGACTCCACGACCTGCTCCGTGTGCTTCTCCCCAACACCTTCTACTTAACGGGTTCTCAGCCCCACAGCAGGCTTGTACCTGATTAGATGGTGGCCAGCAACCCTTCTGCCCACCTCTCTCTGTCTCTCTCTCTCTCTCTCCCAGCCCCCAGACTGAACCTCTGCTCTTTTCTGATAAATTCTCACCCATAAACCCATTCCTAGGTTAGACTAGCCAGCTAGGTTCCCACTTCCTTGGGTCCCATATCTCACCTTTTCCTAGTGTCCCAGGCCAGTCTCGGATGCCTCCTTTATGCCCATTTTCCTTATGACTCATAAACAAATCCTTTCTAATCCTTTGAGGGCAGAGACCACATCTTATATATGAACCCCCGGCCATGCTTTTATAACATTTGCCCTGTGTGCTGGCTAGTTTTATGTCAACTTGATACAAAGCAAAGTCATCAGAGAGGAGGGAGCCTCAGTTGAGAAAATGCTTCCATAAGATCGGGTTGTAGGGAACCCTGTAGGGCATTTTCTTCATTAGCTATGAGGGAGGACTCAGCCCATTGCAGGTGGTGCCAACCCTGGATCATGGTCTAAAGTTCTGTAAGAAAGCAGTCCAGGCAAGCGATGAAGAACAAGCCAAGTAAGCAGCACTCCTCCACGGTCTCTGCCCTGTCTGAGTTCCTGCCCTGACTCCTACAATGAACAGAGATGCGCAAGTGTGAGCCAAATGGACCCTTTCCTCCGGCGTTGCTTTGGTTATGACGTTTTATCGCTGCAGTGGTCACCCTGACTAAGACACCTGTAAATACAGTTCAAATGGATTCATTAGCTCCTGCTTGTGCTTTAAGCCAATGTTCAGAAATATTTTTGTTCTCCCTGCTCTGAACTTGCGTACACATAGAGATCTATGCATCCTGAGTTGTGTGTCTGCCTGTAGCTTTGACAGAGAGCTCTCTGCACTGGACAGTATCCCCGAACATCAGTATCCAGACCCAGGAACCTTCTCAGCTGAACCTCCCCCGTCATCTGCTGGTGAAGACAGTCTGTAGGGAGTCCTGAGATGGAAGCTGTTTTACTTTGTTCTTTTAACAAAATGTATTTAAACTCCCATGTAGCGTGTCGACGGAAGGAGAAGCTGTTCCCCAGCGCATCTCCTCCTAACTCTCCACGCTCCTCTGTTGGCAGCAGACTGTCTCCCCCCATGGCTCTCCGTGCTCCTCTGGCAGCTCGCACACCTCTGATGGATGAGAAGCTCTTATTTGCTGCAGTGATTTTTTTTAACTTTGTGCAAACCTTTATATATATCATAAATTTTTAATATCCAATTTGGAGTCTTCAAAGAATAATGGTAACAAATATGCAACATGAAGATAATGGGAATTGAATCATGTTTATGGTTTCCACGAGCATCTTAAAGACGTCAGGGCAGAACTGCTCCGAGCCACGAAAGCACCCGGCTAGCCTGTGCCTGATTAATGGCCGCCCTTCTTGGGGGCCCTAAAGGGTTGCACAACAGTTACAGCAGCAGAGTCCACAGCAGCCTGAAACGCAGCTGCCACTCAAACTAAGATACGTCACGCTCATCCCAACACTTTACGATGGTATGCTGCGGGATCATAGGAGTTGCTGCTAAGTGGTTCGGGAAACCCCTGTCTTTACTTTTTATTTTTAAATCCATTTTTCCTTTATTGGACAGGTGAGCCTTCTGCATCTGCCTTTACCGTTGCCTGTCAGACCACATAAATGTCTTTGTTTGGTAGGCACTGCTATTGCGAAATGCCCACAGGTGAGCCCTGGCACACACTTCCTTTCGGCTAGTCTCGGTTCCAGCTGGGCCACCATCACACCCTGGCAGCTTCTGATTATTCCAGGACCTCCATCCACACTGGATTATCCCAGCTCCCTGATTGCTCCCCTCCCCCCTCCCCTCCTCCGCCCACTGCCTGCCTTTTGGCTTTTCCGCTATTCATTTGCATCTATTACCCAGGGACCTGGGTGGGGAACACAAAAGGCAGGCAAACAGAAATGGTTCCGCTTTGCTACCGGTTGGCACCCAGAAAATGCTTAAATAATTGGCCTTCTCGAGACACTTAAGTCAGTCCTTTTATTCCTGTCCTCTCAAATCACTGGGCAGAAGGGGGCTGGGCTCATATCTGTGTGTGCAGCCCTCACGGTAGACCTGAGAAGTCAGAGGAAATAGGAAATGGGTAAGGGCTGCGAGGAGACTCCAAGACCCCATCCCAAGGCACCAGAAGGATCCAGATGTTATGGAGGGGTGTCATTAGCTACAAGATGTTTCCCCCAGAAACAGCCTGGCCCCAAATGAGATTAGGAAGTGCACTACTAACCAGGTTAAGATACTGCTCTGGATGTCGTCAGAGACCGCTAATAACAGCCACGGTTCTACTGTCTTCGGCACATGCTAGGCTCATTACCAGGGTTCTCTCTATAGTACCTATATTTAACACAGGTATTTACAACCAAAAGAAAACCCTAGCGACAGCTCCAACTATTTCTACTTTATTTATAAGGACACTGAGGCGAGAGAGGTGATGTAATTTGTGAGTCACACAGTTAACAAGTAGTAGAACCAGAATTCACACCCAGGCTGTCTGGCTCACGAATCTAACTCCATAAACCCGGACTGTTTACTTCTCCTGTGCTGTCAGCTAAAGAAGTCCCTGTGTCATAAACTGTGACCACCAGTGCCATTAAAGTGTGCGTGTGTGTGTGTGTGTGTCTCATAATCTTTCTGTTTTGACTTCCCAGGATTGAACGAGCCAAGGAAGTTCAGAAGGGTGGGGGTGGGGGTCGATATAACAGAAGTAGGGTGGGCATCTGCAAACAATCTGGGGAAAGAGAGGCAAGGTCATGTGTCAACAGGCCTCTGCTCAGCCTAAGAGAGAAGGAACTTTAAAACATAGTCTTTAAAGCAACTTCTTCATGCCTTTTTCTAGCAGGTTTCATCACTAATGCTGGCACGGAGGTCTCTCAATACCAGAAGAGATCCATCTGTGGAACTAGCTCAACTCTTTGGACTCTTCCGGAATTTCTGTTGTGAGTCTCTAAAGCATTGCCAGCATTAGGCTATTACTGATTTTTAACCCCGCGAGTCATGCCGAGCAGACCACAAAGGGCACCGTGCCACAGTGTCTTGCTCATCTCTGGCACTTGTGGTATACAAACACAATTGGAACTGTGATTTTGGTTAATATGAATCAGTTTACCAAGACACTGGTTACTCCTGGCTAGAGCAGAGGCACTGGGAAAACACTTGCTGAGAAATAAGCTCCGTTTCTTGTGATCATTCATGGAGGTATGCCTGTGTGATGTGGGATTTCCCTCTGTATGCTGTGATTAGCATTGGTTAATAAAGGAGCTGCTTTGGGCCTACAGCACAGCTGTAGGGGAACAGAGTTGGGTGGGGAAAACTAAACTGATTGCTGGGAAAAAGAAGGGCCGAGTCAGAGAGAAGCCATGTAGCCCTGCCAGAGTCAGATAGAACTTTACCTGGTAAGCCACTGCCACGCAGAGATACACAGATTAATGGAGATGGGTTAAACTAATATGTAAGAGTTAGCCAATAAGAAGTTAGAGCGAATGGGCCAAGCAGTGATTTAAATAATGTAGTTTCTGTGTGATTATTTCAGGGCTAAGGGGCCGGGAACTAACTAACAGCCTCTTACTACTACAAATTGGCACCCAGTGTGCTACACCTGTGATTTAGACAGCCAAAGGCGAAGAGCCAGCCTCTGCTCAATCCACCCTCCACCCCCAGAAGACAGATGTGGTAATGCAAGCGGCACAGGTGAAGGGCTAATTAGTTCAGTTGCTGGGAGGGCCATGCAAGAGGCTTGGGCTGTGGTTCTGGAGAAATCCACTAGCTCTGGGACACAGCCCTCACAGTACCTACCACGCCCTGCATGTATAGTACCTGGCAAAGGGGCAGTGGACCCTGGAAAACACGTGAGAGGATTTGGGCGAGCCTCGGTGCTCATTTCTCTCTACTTCGGAAGAAACAACTCAGCGGCCATACCTGGTGAGGGCAGTCAAGGGCTAGTCATGAAAAGAAATGAATGGTCTCCTCGAATTCATTTCTAGTTCTGAGGTCAGAAGTGGTCAGCTATGGACTCAGAGAAATACTTGCCCAAAGTGTGACGCCACAGCTATCTCTAGTGATAATGTCTCAGTACTCTCACCAACAATGGTTAAGTCCACCATCGGGGCCTAGATATGATAAAGTTGGCTACATCTTTAGGTTCTCCTAAGTGGAACCTCAGTCCATACCCTTCTCCATGTCACAACTACCAACCCACAGAGTAGGCTTACAGAAGCCCGAAGGCTGTGGTCGGCCCTCACACTCTTCTCTAGCACCCGCTGTCCTACCAACCCCAATCTGGACGCCATTTCCCCACCACCTCAGCTCTCTGTACCCTGCCTTTGGCCCACATTGGAACCTTTGTTCTGTGTACTTGACCCGGCCAGAGTGCACCATTCCCCTGTAGATATGGCCTTGATTTTGGTATTCTGGGCCTCGCTGTGGCCCATCCTGTGTCACTCTGATCGCTGCTCTAGCCTGGGACATTCTATTAATTACACCCCAATACAATTTCTCTTAAAAGTACGATTTCTTTAGGAGGAAGCAGAGTATTACATACTGCTTGTGCAAACTTACAATAGCCTGACCACAAAGAACAAAGGCCAGGGCCAGAGCGCATCTCTGCTTTTGCTGTGCATTGTGCACATAGATGTTCCGACTACCACGTAAGTATACTGTGATTTATGCCCATGGATGCAGGAAAATGAGAAAGATGAGGAGACACATCCATTGGCTTCGCCCCCTGGGTCTTTCAGAGAGCAAGGCCCGGATGCCATTCCAAACGTGCTGGTCTTACTGACAGCTTCAATTACGAGTCATGTGCCACTTGACCTGTTAACGGAGGTGTCGCTGGGTTTAAGGAAGAAAAACTGCCCAAATTATCGTTCCCATACTCGGGGCCAATCAACCTCTCAGAGGAGCTGACTGTAAAGATGGCGGCAGCGGGGCGTCATAAATAACGACCTCTGTTCAAACGACACTCTCTGGAGTCTTAGTCTTAAATCCCAGCCACTCTGCGGATGATGAATGGAGGCAATAAAAGTTGGAATTGTGGCATGTTTAAGGAGGAGAGAATCATTAGGCGAACTTGACTGGAGCTCACAGATGGCCCCATCGAAGCCCACAGCTGATCAGCACACCATGGTCCGTTTTTGGAGGACAATTTCAGTATTTCTTGCTTCTTTATTATTATTATTAATTTTATTTCAAGGAGGTATATAAAGGTAAAACACTGCCTGGGTTTCCATAGCCCTTCCTGGCATAAATTGAGAATAACGAAGTACGCTTCCACTCTGCAAGCAGCCAGCCCCTTTCTGCTTGCTCTATTCACTCAAAGAGATTGCAGGTCTCAGGACCCAGCTATCTCAGCTACCCACAATCCCTTCAGGGGCTACACACCAGAAAGAGGCTCTCAAGACTAGAGTCCCCTGGGAAGCCACCATGTTCATCTCCGAGACCAGACACAAAGGATGAAAACTCAATACAGTAGTTGCTTTGGCAATAATAATAATATTTGACTCTTGTTCTGTGTTGGGCACCATGCTGAGCCCCTTACAGACTGGAGCTCACGAGAGCATCCCAAACTTCACATGGTCTATACCCCTGCCACCTCCAAGCTGCCTGTCAGGAAACAGAAGTGACTTTGCCAAGGCTCAAGTGATTCAGAAGGCAAAACTGGGTTGTGCACTGTGTTGGGTGAGTTGGCACAGGCTGCCAACTCCAGACAGGTACAGTTAGCAGAAGATGCCTGGGGACAATGAGCAACAGAAGCTGCAGGCATTACTAGAAATAGGCAGAGACATAGATCACTACCCATGTCACCATGGGGCCTGGTGGGAGAGGGAAATCTTGCCTCTGGTTTTTCCTGTTCGCAATGAAGCTCTGATGTCCAGCACAGCTCAGAAGAGTAGCAGGGGAGTGCCATGTATTGGGAGTCTGAGGCCAATATGTAAGGCTAAAGGAGCAAGGGTCACAAAAACAGGCTCAGCATACCCAAACTTCTGCCTCCAGGACGGAGGGAGTGGCTTCTCGGGTCAGAGGGAGGGGCTTCTCCGGGTGCTCTGCACTTGATGATTGGGACACAGAAGGAAGGAGAGAGAGGGCAGGGACTATCGGTGTAGTGCCAGGTGAAAGAAATCCTTCATGGAACTGGTACAGGAGACAACCTGAAGTTGACAGACAGCTGACGGCGGGGGCGGGGCCTGCCTTGCAATCTCTTTCTGTTTCATTGGCACAACCCTCAAATGGATGATTATAGGATTAAAGGGAAGAGTGCACATCTGCTCTCTCTAGAGAGAGGAAGGCATGTTTGCAAAGATACCAGACTCCAGAGTTGTAAACCCCTTCCAGTGATTCTTGGCTAATTGTAAAACAGAAAAAAAAAATGGTTTGATTTGGAAAAATAGTAAAAAGGGGACTAAGGGTCACTGCTTGATTAAATCACTTCTCATGAGTCTTCTCTTCCTAACAGAAGCAAGTAGGATTTACGTGTAACCACGTGTTCCTGTATGATTAAGTCCCATGCTCTAAGTGATGAGAGACCTTGTCTTTGAATCATAGGAATGTTTGGGATGGCCCTGTAAACTATAATGCTCACTATAATAGTTCTATATTTATATAGAACTAGATGTGACCACACAGAAACCAGACAGCACTGGGGAGGGTGCTTACACAGTGTTCCCCCACCCTAGCTTCTACCCATTCATTCCTGTTGTTCACTGTTATCAAGCATCAGCTGTGAGGCCAGCAGGTCATTGGATCAGTAAGCACCTAAAATGAACTGCGTTCTGCTCACACATTTAACACATTGTAACTTTTTAAGGTCAACAGTAACAAAAAGCAACAGATCCCTTGCCGAGGCTTATCCATACGCAATCTAAAGAGCACTTCTATCTCCTTTAAATTTGGGACTTTTAGATTGTCATAGTTTTTTAAAGGCATATTAAGGCAGCCTCCCAAAGGCCAAGGATAAAAGGCATTCTCATAAGCAGAGTTACAATCAAGTTGGAAACAAATTCCTCAGAGGCAAGCACTAGGTATGTGTGTGAGGGTATTTAGAATTAACTGAGATAGGGAGACCCACCCTGAATGTGGGTGTGACCACCACAAGGGCTGGGGTCCTAGGCTGAATAAAAAGGGGAAAGGGGGAAAGCAAGCCCAGCGCTTACATTCCCTGCTCTGATGTGCGTAGTCTAGCACCTTTGAGCTGTCTCGTCTCCATGCCTTCTCCTGATGGACTGAGCCTCCGCAAGCTATGAGTCTACACAAGTCCATCCTCCCGGTAAAATCTTCAACGCAGAATCAAGAGAGGTAACTTGATTGGAACGTTAGCATGGCGTAGCCATGAAGCCTATGATGTCCACGCTGGGAGGGTAGAGGCGGGGACCTAAACCGTGCGGCAGAGTCAGTACACAATGGATGACAGTGACTTAAAGGTCACAAATCCGTCTTTTTCTCTCCTACTACTGGCGGGTAGTGATGGGGACTCGCTGTCTTTTCTTACACTGAAATTTTGATTAACATTTAAGTTGTGTGCAGCCAAAAGAGTATGATTAGCAACCACAGGCAGATGCCCATCAGGAGCCGCAGGCGAAGAGCCATGGAGGTCTGGAAATGTGTACACACATGCGCCAATCAGGGCTCTAGCTGTCGTCACACAGTGTGGCTGCAGTTGACGTGGAGAGACGGCTTCGAGCCCTTTCGCCATCTGATTGTCGACTTTGCTTCTACTCAGGCATCCTTCTGTCTCTGTTTCTTCCCTACCCCCCTTCTGCTAATTTTGTTTTATGAAAACAATTAGTTACTCTGTGTGTGTTGGGGGGGGCTTCTATGTGCATATGGATGCGCAGGTGCCACATCTGTGTTACGAAGTCAGAGGACACCTCATGGGGTCAGTTCTCTTCCCACCATGTGGGTTCTGGGAACGAGCTTGGCAGTGAGCACCTGTACCCCCTGAGCCATCTCAGTGGCCCTCCCTTTCCTTTCATCTCTTCTTAGGTGTTGCTCATATATTGTCTCCATCAACAAACAACATCCCTACCCCACAAACAGTTCTCAGATGATCAGCCCAGGATTCTTGGGTATTGCTTGCTCTCAGTCAAATTCTACATCCTTCACATTCTGCTGAAGAACTCAGCAAGATTTTGAAAGTCATCTTTGTGATCACCGTTCACATCCTTTCTCTTTATTCTCTATTTACTATGTATTAACATCACCCTGTATAAGCATCGTCCCTAACCAAGTACCAGAGTGTGTCCTTATCGTTTCTGTGCTCAGCAGACATACACCGTATGTGCACATATACTATGGTTCCACATGCCTCTTCTAAGCTGACTAGTCCCATCAGCACCACTCAGGAATGGGGGAAACAAACGAGGAGGCCCAAACAATTTGGCGTTGCCACCATTTTGTAGAAATGTGTGTAAATGAGCAGATTTTTGTTAAATCAGGAAGACAAGAACTGACCTCCATGACATTTATTGAGTCTTCATTCAATTCAAAAATCACTGTCTTTGGGGTTTAGAGTTTTAAAAAGTATCATTGTTATGCCTTTATTTGTGTATTAGAGAGTGGTACATGCCACAGGTCAGAGAATAGCATGGCTTTCTAGGATCAAACCCAGACTGTCAGAATTGGCAGCAAGTTCTGCTACCCTTTGAGCCGTCTCGATAGCCCCTGGGTTTGTTATCTACTTATTTATTTATTTTTAATGGGCTCACATTTCCAGCACATCCTTTGCTCTTTACGACCCCTCGGTGTGACCCATGGTGGTAATGTCTCCTCCATGAGTGAGAAAACACTCTCCTGCTAATCTGAGCGACCGGAGAAGCTTCCTTCCATTTCATGGAGTGATTTCATCTTAAAGTAAAATATCTTCCTGTGAAAAACGTCTTGATTTCTGGCTCTCCCCACCACTTCCCCTTGCCACAGGAAGCTGCTGTGCAGGTACCACTCAGGGCTTATTTTCATTTGGTTCTTAATAGTACACCCTGCCCTCCCGGGTGTTAGGATCTGATGTCTGCAGAGATGTAATCAAAACGAAACCATATTCGTTTAGATTAGCATCTGGGGTAGTACTTCCGATAAACCATCCAGACGAGGCCGTAGCTATCATGTCTGTCATGTTTCAGCAGAAATGAAAAATGACATCTTTGATGGAGAAGACTCCACAGAGACCAGAGTAGAAATGTAGCTGTCCCTCCGCTCACAGAACATTCTCTTTTCCGCCAGACGGCTGACAGGTGTGTAATCACAGTCCTCAGTCACAGTTTGGGTTAAAATAACCAATTACCAAATGAATGAGAACTGAACTCCAGGGTGGCTGTCACCACCCTTGCAAAGGGATGCTGTATCATCCACAATACAGGGAGACTCTGATATGGCTTTCCCATGGCCTGGGATACCAGTCCAAGGCTTTGAGGAGACTCTCCTACACTGTAGTGAATTCCAGTAATTTCAAGGCATTTTCTTCCATTTGATACTTGTTTTGGAATGAAGATGTCAACATGTACCATAAATGCCCAGTTCTGTTTCCTAGGCAATCCAACAGCATCCTCAACATTCCCTGTGGTTATAACTGCTCATTCAACCAGATGTGGGTAACAAGTACCTGCTAACCCTGACTGACAGAGGAAAAGCAATGGCCACGTCTCTTCTCACCACCTTTAACTCAGTCTGAGCATTTCTCCTTCGTATCTCACAGAGCACCCACTACCACAGTTGTGTCTGCCAGATTTCCACAGAACCCAGGTGTTTGATTTAAAGTGAGACCCCAGCCCTCTAACACCCCTGTATCCAAGGACTCTGGGATGAAAGATTGGAAGCATCACCCCAGTCCCTGGCCTGGAAGTTGTGTTGTTCTGGACTCCAACTCCCAACCTTCCAAGTGCTGACCCCTCCCCAGGGAGGATCAGGACCAGAAAAAAGAACATGTGGTCTCTGGCGTTTCCGTGGGCTCCTTTCCCTGCCATGCTGCCTCAGTCCACCCAAGAGAGCTGCATTTATTAAACACGGGCATTTTAATTTGGTCCAGTCTGGTTTAATTTGGAGTTCTTTGTGTCAGCGGAGTGACTTTTCTTAAGATTAAACCAAACACCAGGCAGTATCTCCATTGGCCTCCTCTTTCCTCTGGGATGATCCTGACCTTCCATTAGATAAAACTGAGTGATCAACCGCCAAAGCCTTGTCATTCCAAGTAGCGGTTCACCAAGCAAGGAAATTTCCCACTTATCAGTATTGTGGCGGCACACAGATAGTTCAGGAGGTGTTCTAGATCGTGCATAGAGTCATCAGCAGGGACTCCTTTAGGATTCAATACAATACAAGCACATACATCCCTTGCCAATGGCCAAAAGGTAGGCGTTAGCATGCTGAAGGGACAGCCTGTGAGAAACTTGAAGTCAGTGAACCACGGGGAGACACTGACCCATTCACAATGGCTCTGCTATGACAGTACTTCTACTACACTGACATGGGTCTTCAACACATGTAGACACACCCTGTCGCCAGGCCTGTGGGTGGAGAGCCCTCCATCCTACGCTAGTGGCTGAGCTAAAGCAAGGTGAAAAAGAATACAAAGACAAATGAACATCAACCTTCCAATAAAGTCAAAGAGGTTATGGTTTTAAGCAGTCAGTATCCAAGTGAAGCTTCCTGGATGGAGCTACTTAGGCTACAAAATAGAAGACTGTGCCAACACACGAGTATAACCTGACTTTCCTCACTCTCTTTCTCGCTGTGAAACCACACTTAGCATGAAGGATGTTCCACGGAGAGATTCTCCTATAAAGACCAGACCAGTATTACTTTCCTATAAAAATGCTCGGTGCCCTGTGCCTTGTGGGGAACAAAAGACAATAAATGGTAGGAGGAAGAAAGGACACACCAACTGACTTGCCCCTTCTGTCATGGCCCCTCTATCACTGACGAGTTTGTAACCACAACCTTGCTAGCCTCATTAGCGTAAGCACTAATTACTTCCTCTGCTCTCTTCCTGGAAGTTCAACTTGGGATTCCACGTTTGCCTTAACAATGGCTGGCACAGTGGGCCAAAGTTGAGAAAGAAGGCCGCTAACAGGACTGTGTATGAGTGGAGAACAGAGACCCAAGTCAAGAGGAGGGAGAAAGAAAGCAGGCAGCTGCTGACCATCAACCTCTTGTCCCCAGGTGTGGTAGCCCAGGACTGCATCCCATCTCTCCTCCACTTACTTTGGGCTCCTGGCAACTTTGGCAGTGGCATTGCAAATGAAAAGCACCCTGCACAGCCCATATGGTGGAAAGAACCTGGTGAATTGAATGTATACTTCACTCCATACGCATTGTGTTTTAGCTCCGGGCCCAGCCGTGCTGCAAACACTTGCAAAATGGGAAGCCTTCTGTGCAGTAGAAAAAAATATGGACAGGAGAAGCTAGACTCTGGCTTATAAGACGCAATGCCAGCCAAAAAAGGAAAATAAAAAAAGAAAAAGAAAGAAAGTAAGGAAAAGTTAAAACACCTGCTTCATACTCTGCAACAAAGAGGTAGCCCAGCAAGGTGGACTTGTGCAGCCAGCCTCCATTTCCGCCCCTCCTACTGTGTTTTCATGTCCATTGAGGGTCTTCATCCCATGCACACAGTACCCTCTGGGAACCTCTGCTGGGATCTAGCCAACGCTGCTCTGATCGAAATGTTTGGAATTTATGTGAAAACGCTCTGATTTGCTTGGTAGGTGAGAGCAATGGCATCGATATCTTCATTCTTTTGTCCCCAGGTCCTCAGCCCACTGTCCTGCTAGGGGATCCATCTGCCCTCACAGTCAGGCATCGCTTTCACTTCCCAAGTGCTTCCGGAGGCCAAATCTGATCCTGCTCAGGATGCAAAAGTCCCTCTATTTGGGACACATGGGGACAAGCAAGGGGCGTATAGCTGTTCTTCCTTTTACATTCTTTTCCTGCCTTCTTCACCATGATTTTTGAAAAACAACTCTTTGAAAACACCAATCTCTAGGTTCACGAGTGATTTTTTTTTAAATCCCATTTCACTTAAAATCATGGATCTTCCTTTCTTTTCTCTTACTGTTAAATATGTTAGGGGAGAATGGAAGGGGTCTAAAGATTTTTAATAAACGGAGACCATTTTCTAGGGGTCAGCACATGAAGGTTTCCAGCCTGCTGGGAATGGCTCTCCTGTTTCACAAATGAAGACACTAAGCCGTAGCCAGGGGATCCAATGGAAAGCACAGATATGAATTCTAACACAGGATTCTTCACAGGGTACTGACAGGCTAGAGCACAAAAGGAAAAGGGCAGAGGGTACCTGGAGAAGCGCCCAGCAGTGTCCCGACAACCTGCGGGCAGCTGCTTCTCATCCAAGGACACCCAGGGCTCTTTGGTCTGCTGAAGCGGCCCCTGTGAGGGAGGAAGCAGCCGGCTCATAATGCTCAAGTCTGTGCTGCTCCCAGCCTAATTTATTCTGTGTGTAGAACTTGTGATTTCATTTCTATGTTGTTTAGAACCATATCCTCTCACAAATGTTAGGAGTGATAGAAGTTAACCCCAGACTGGTGGGAAGCTCAGAGTTGCCTGAGGCTTGCTTTGGCTTATTTGAGTCAGTTGTTCATTTTCAATATGGTTTTAGTTTGTGGAATTGCTAGAAACATTAAAATGCATATTTACTAGATTGTGTTTTATAAGGACACCACAGGCGATTTTACCACACTCCAGTGTTCAGCACAGTCCCTGTCCAGATTTATCTTTCTTTCTCGTGAGTTTTGTGTGTGGTGTGTGTGTGTGTGTGTGTGTGGCTGCTTTTTAAAAATGAGTTGAATATACAGACAATATAATGAAGCCAATAACTGGAAATGTCTCTTAATTCTGTTTATTAATGATAGTATATGATAAATATTACTGGTCCACTTGAAATTCTGGGTAATCAAAAAATCTGAGCCTTTCCTGGTTTAGACGGATTATTATCTCGCAGGTTTCCTATTTCTGTAGTACAGGAGAAAGGGAGGCCTTTTGAACCAGGAAAGACTAGGAGTTTTTGTCCATCCTTTCTGCATGCTACAGTGCCAGACAATAAATATGTGGACTTGGGATATCAATCGATCAATGTGTCTGTCCACCCCACCCCCTTCAGAGGGACGGTGTAGCCACTGTGTTACCCATAACCCGGCCTGAGCACTCTAGAACAACGTTAGACTTATGATCCAAGGACAGCCACTAGGTGAGATGGCCGATAATCCATAGCACATCCTGATGGAAGGTGATAGTCTGGTTCAATCGGCTGTCCTCTCTCGGAGCATGAACTGGAATACGCCAAGAGAATGCAGCGGATCAGGATGAGAACTGAGCCAAAAGATCAGTGCTGAATGTGAAGAAGTGACCATGGTGGATCCTGAGGTGTCCACACTGGGGAAACATGGAGAAGAGCCAGAGACTACCATAGACACTGTGAGAGGCGGTGAGCGGGACAGAAACCCCGGTTTCACCGCACTCTTTTGAAAAGCCTGCTTCTCCTTCCGATGTCTCGGGGCTTGTTTTCCCTCCCCACACTGGAGTACAGGGGAAGAGGCCAAGTCCCCTGAAAGCAAAGAAGTGGACGCTGATAGCACGGGGCTCTGAAAGCGCGCCTTCTCAAATTTCCACCGCAGCCCAGCCTAGAGAGGCGGAGCCTCCACAAAAGAAGGCGGGGCTTAGGAAGGCTCTGTTTAGCGCCACCGGGGAAGGTACCAAGGTTAAGGGCCAGAATGAGATCGCACCTTTTCCTTGGTGGCCTGAAATCTTCACTAAATGTATAGATTAGACAATGCCACCCTTTCAATCAACAGTGGAAAAACAGCTGATTAGTTCCCAGCCTTTCACCTTTCGGGGTGTCTGTCACTTCCAGTTTATGAGAGTGGCAGATGTCTTCTTCCCGAACAGGAAACAATTTTTAAAACTCTGTACACATGAACTGACAGAAAGTGAGCGGAGAGTAGGGGAGAGCACCACACTGTGCTTGGAGAAATCTCTGCTTCCATTGCCCACTCCACCCCTAATCCCACCGCCACTCCTCCCCATACTCATATTTGCACCCTTACACTCATCCCTATTCCCATTCTACCCCCACCCCCAACCTCACCCCTACTTCTACCCCCACTTCAACCCCTACTCCCACCCCTACCTCCATTCCCACCCCCACTCCACCCCCACTCCAACCCTCACCCCTACTCCTATCCCTACCTCCACACCTACGGCCACCCCTACCCCTGCCACCATTCCCACTCTACCCCCACCTCTATCCCCACCCTGCCTCCACGTCCACCCCTGCCTCCCCCACCAGGACAGGTAGAAGGAGTCCTCAGGCCTTGCTACTTCACCTCTGTGTCCTGAGTGTGTGCTCCTAGTTAGGAGCTGCTGGAGTTTTGGGTCTGGTCAGTACGTCTGAGCACTTGAGGACTCGAGATCACTTCAGGTTTTTTTTCAGTCTCTCTGGCTTAGCACCAATACCTAGAGTTTGGGCACATATTATTCTACAGTCTAATAGAACCTTGTTTAGGGGTTTCGGTTACTATGATTCATTCATCCTATTTATTTCCAGAATGATACGAATGCCCAGGAAAGCATTAAAGGATAAAGAGGCTCACTGTCTAGAATTCTGCCTCTTTACCTTGGTCTCCACCTACCCATCCAGCTCACATCTATCAGCCCAGGAGCCCTGCAAACACAGCATCAGCCTGAGTTACCTGCTACCCAGATGACCGTAGGGCAAGTAGACCTATTTCTATTTTAGCATCTCCTCTCTGTGTGACTCTCTCTCTCTCTCTCTCTCTCTCTCTCTCTCTCTCTCTCTCTCTCCCTCCCTCCCTCCCTCCCTCTCTCTCTCTCTCTCTCTCTCTCTCTCACACACACACACACACACAGGCACACAGTCACACACTCATATACACACGCAGTCACACTCACACAATACACACAACTGGGGTCAGATATTTTTTTAGTGCAAGATTGAATTTAGAGAAGCCAGCAGGAGACAAGCCGAGGGACTGTAGATCACCGTGCTGGTTACCTGGCCTTGGTCAGACTGACCCTGAAAGGACATGCTGTGTCCCTGCAGACAAATTCTAAAGTGATCAAGAGAGAGAGGACCTAGTGAGGCCAACAGAGACTCTGAGTGAAGCACAGAGATAACTGTTTCTGGTTTCCCATGGCAACCTGATTGCTTCATTAAATATCATTGTATCTTCAGAAGTCGTCTTGGGGTTCCTTTGCCCTTCAAATGACAAGGAGACTTTACTCCTTCATGACAGCATCAGTAGAAATGTCATAGATTGATCTTGTCCCATAACCCAAGCCAAAGGAAAAACATTGACCATCTCCAAACTTCCACTGCCTGCTTTAAAAGCCTCCCCCCTTGCCCTCTCCGTTTTGATCCGCTGCCCTTTCAGGCAGCACTGCTGTTTTCTTTAGCAAACCGAAGGCAGTTTGTTTCTGAGCTAAATGTCACTTCAGTATTTCCCCAAGTGAGATGTTTGAGCTGGTTTACAGGTTTCCTAAGCAACAGAGAAATGCTGGAAAAAAAAATATTTGGTATCTCAGGTCTACAAGTTGTCCTAACTTTGGCTCCCCAAAGCAAAAGAAACAGATAGACTGAGAACTGCCCTCCTGCAGTAGTTTCAAACAGAAAAAAATCAGAAACAGCCTGGATGCACTGAGCTCTGAAAGCTGGTCTCCTGAAGGCTCGCGACCCCCCAGTTTCTGATACTGGAATATTCTGGCGACCATGAGAGAGAGCTGCTGCATAACTCTGGAATCAGGGCACAATAGGCAACGACTCATGTGTGAGGAGGGGTCGTGGGCCTCCCCAGCCAAGCCCAGATTCTGGAAGGAAATTCCTGGGAGAACCCGGATTATGCCCTGAAGGCTGAGATTTGATTAACCTTCTTGTAGCATGTGTAACTACAAATGTTATTGGTCATAAAATTATCCAGCCCTTATTAAAACACAGCTGCAGCCCTGGGCTCAGTGACCTCCTGAGGGGGAGATTGCCAGAAGATAGTGGTAGACTTCACGGAATCAGGGCCCCTTCCCAGTGTCAAGATTACGGCAGAGTGTTTTACACTTTAATGAGGGGTTCTTGAGAAAGAGCAGGCTCCTTTGTAGTAGAAGGCTTAAGAAATGGAAGGGCCAGATTATATTCAGTCTGCTACTTGGTGGGCAGCCACCCTCCAGCTCACACCGTGGACACACAGCATCTTCAACAGAGAGGTGCACAGACACATTTGTGTGCACAGAGTCACACTGGCACAGACATGCCTGTCTTGTACCTAAATGTTTCCATGTCTCTTTCTTTGTCTTCTTTAAGCCTAGAGACTCAGAACTGGAAGGGAATTCCAAGAGTCTCTGGTTCAATCACCCCACCTCACACTATCACTCCACAGAAACAAAAATAGAAATCAGTTGCCCCGCCCCACGGGCTCCATGGTTCTGGGAGAAACTGACACGGTCAAGAGGACCCAGTGTTCCCATAGCTGATGCTGATCAACTCTGTGCATGAAGTCCTGGGGACTCTCTGAGCTTACCGGAGCCTGCCCACTCCCGAGGCTCTGGTCATTATGGACTAATATCCACCATGGGGAGGGAGGATCTCTGAGACCCACTGGAAGATGCCTTGCTGTCTGTCACAGGACTTTTATTTTAGTAATGAAATCACAATGAAATGCTTCCTCTCTTCTGTGGTTAGGTCCGCACTATTTATCTTGCTTCCCTTTCACGTGGACCACGAAGCTGGTTGTCAGTAACTGTACCTCTCTGGGAACCGTTCGAGGAGCTTCTAGAAATTCTCGCCTAACAAAGAGTACCTCCCAGGGTGGGTGCTTTCTAACTCATGCATCCTCTAAGAAGAGCCAGAGCTAAGGGTGACCACTGGGTTGCATCTCATTCATTTTTTCCAGGGATATAAATTTCCTAACCATTAAAAACAATTTTATCCCATTATATAAATTTGCCAATAATAGAAAAAAAAACCTCATAGAATGTAAAGATTTGGGGGTGAAATTATGAAATATCGAATCTCCGCAGTCTTATTGTTTCCTCTTGCACATGCAAATCTATTGCTGTTTTGTCATTGTTTATTTTTTTACACTTTTTACAGTGGGGCTGGGATAAGAGTGCTTGTCATGCAAGTGTGAGAACTGAGTATAAACCCTTAGTACCCGGGTAAGCTGAGCATGCCGAGATGCCTGAACCTCAGTATTGAGGGACAGAGACAGTCAGATCCCAGCAGCTCGTGGGGCCACCAGCCTTGCCCAAATAGCAAGCTTCTGATTCAGTTAGAAACACTGTCTTAAAGAAATAAGGCAGACAGAGAAAAACACCCAACATCTTGCTGTGGCCTCAGCACATGTACATACATTTGCACACTGGCATGTTATGGGTGTGCAACACACACACATATACCCACACGCACGCTCTTGCAGGCACACACACACGCACACACATACTCCGAAAACTCTTTTTTTAAAGTTATTATGAATTTTAAAAATAACTCGGAAAGTGGGGATACTCGTGAGCCTCACGTTCTCCTTATCCTGGTACAGTTACCAAGATTTACACCCCACTTACTTCAGCTGCCCCTCTTTTCTTCCTTACTATTGGACACACATCACATCATGTGCTGCGATATTCATTTTATTTGATCACTTCGGATAGAATTTTAAGCTTTTGTCTTTTCTAAGATCTCTTGGGTTTGCCCCCCGCCCCAGGTAAGCCATTTCAATATTCATTTTTGCCAAGGGGTTGTGGCCATGTGACAGTCATATTCAGTCCCCTCACCTGTGTAAAAACTGCGACGGAAAGAAAGTCTGCCTCAAATAAAAGCACTTCGCTCTCTAGCCGGAAACATGAAATTTTGATCATGATTAAAATTCTTTTTTATTATGCCAATCAGAAAACTCATTCGAAGAAAACAACTGATTATGTTAGCACAGCCCTTAACCAGCACAAGGTAAGAGAAACCGCTGCCCAGTCCCATGGCATTGTGTGCAAAACAGCTCACTAGTGACTGAAGAGAATATATTTTTATTATTAGCCTCTAAAAAAGCTTCCTTTTAATATACCATCATTAGCTGAAACTCAGTATTTAAGAATCAGGGAGCCATTAAGAAGCAAGTGTACGATGATTTTGTAATATTGTAGATCAAAGAATACATGGTTTTAATGATCTCTTTTGAATACCACAGAACGTCAGACACGGGAAGAAAAAGAAATACATGACACACCGCTCAAGGAATCTGTTTCTCTCTGTTCTTCTTACTTCTTTGCAAACTACCAAGCTGTAATAATTATTCAGTCCTAGCAGCCCCAGTAAATGAAACAGCCCTTAGACAGCTGTCAAGGCTCAGTCTTCCGGAAGCTTTGATTTTAATGAAACTCATTAAGGAAAGAAATTAACAGAAAATATCATAATTTGTCTTGTTTCAGAAAACTAAACAGAAACAAAGGGCTTCTTAACCTGACAGTGAATCTGGCCAGCCGCGCTCCTTTATTAGATCCAGAGCCCCCACCAAGGAGGCTTTACAGCAACACAGAGCCAGTGAAGAGGAGGGGCCTCCCCTCGCCCAGGGAAGCGCCCCAGCCCATCCCACAGGGACTTGGTCTCAGCCTCCTGGAAAGGGCTCACTGGGTCAGGAGAGGGGTTTTCAGAACCATGTGACATGCCTAGAATATTCAAAGAGATGAAGGCTGTGGAAAATAGCTCCAATTAAGGGGCTTTGACTGGAGAAATAATTCACCCACCTGAAGGAGAGCCTCATCTCTCTGAACTGCTCTCTAGACAAGAAGAAAATATTTAGCTTAGATTTTTCTTTTGTGGGGAGAGGATCTCAGGCTGGCCTTGAATTCACTACATTTCACAGACCTGGCCTCAAACCGGCAATCTGCTTCCATAGTTACTACAATTAGAGATGTGTGTGACCATGTATGTCTCCTTTTTGTAATGAGTGTGGTAATACTTTGTGATCTAACAAATAAAGCTTGCCTGAATATCAGAGAAGCAGAGCAGCCAGCCACCAGTTCTTACCACAACAGAATCCTCAGACCAAATGGGGCATCCTGTCTCAGAACGAATGCTCTGAGCTCCTGCCTCCTTCCGCCTCACAGCCCTTTCTCCACCCAGTCATATCATGCAGTCTCCACCTCCCTCGTGCTGGGACTAAAGGCATGGGATCCCAAGTGCTGGGATCAAAGGTGTGAGCTCTGTTTCTCTTTTAGACTGATTAGATCTCACATTGCCCAGGGTGGCCTTGAACTCATGGAGAGCAGTCTGCTGGGATTAAGGGTGTTTGTCACCACTGCCTGGCCTCTTGGACTAACTAGTGTGGCTAACTCCGCACTCTGATCTTCAGGCAAGCTTTATTTGTTACAGTACAATCAAAACATCACCACAAATGAGCCCATCCAAAGTGTTTGCCCTTTGTTTCCCTTTCTGCAGTGCCTTCCATGGTTAGCTGGAACGTTTCAAGACCGGAAGACACGCTCCTCCCAACTTCCTTTTACCAGTGCAGTTATTCTGAAAACAGCGCCTAGAATCCTAACCCTCACAGCTTCTGCACATGGATACGTTCAGATTTCACACAAGTATACCGATGTCTCGCCGTGTTAGGTCAGCACAGAGATGGGCCTTTCCAGAAGGAAACTCCAGAAGTGTTCACAAAGCTACAACAGATCTTGCGACAGCTCCCCAGCTAGACGTACACGCTTGGGAATCTCTCAGAAATCAGCCATGATGCTGGTGGAGCTCAACGGTGGGGCATTTGCCAACTTTGGCCAAGCCATGGATCTAATCTTCCTCCAGCACAAAGGAAGAAGGGAAGGAAGGGAGAGAGGAAGGAAGAGAGACAGGGAAGAGGGAGGGAGGCAGGGAGGGAAGAAATGATCCAGATGCTAAGTACTCATAGGAGAATTGCAAGTTAGTAAGACCCTGTCTCAAAATAAAACATTTTTTAGAAAGGGTTGGGGTTAGTGATGGAGAACTTATAAAAGCATGTAGAAGGAAAGGGGGCAGGAGGAGAGGAAAGAAAAGAAAAAGAGATCTGGAGACGGGCAGATGCTTGGACTTCTGGAAAGACCTTGGGTGTGCTAGTTGGATACAAGACTGAGCGGGGGTGAGCAGTGGCCCAGAGCACTGCTACCCTGCTGGTTAGGTTCAGCCCTCAGCATAGATTGGGGTAGTCAGAAGCACAGCCCAGTGAAAAGGAGACCTGGGTCCTCTCCTAACCTTGTCATTTATGAGCTATCTCCCTTAGGTAAGTTATAAGACTTCTCTGGATCCCGACTGCTTCCAGTAAGAAATGGGGACACCTGTATCATTTTTGTCAGGATGAAATGGGGATTCAATACCATCAAATGCATATAGTGTCTAACACAGTGACAGGTCTAAAAATGGAGGTGACTGGGGTACCCACCCACAAAGGAGTTGGGAGGGCACTGGTGTGTTTACTATTGGGGTCCAGAAAGGCCCTGGGTAGGTGTGGAGAGCCTAGAACTGCAAAGAGACCACAGACGGAGGAACCCCTGTGGGATGGGCGGAGGTGGTAACCTGGAGGGGAGGAGGTGACTCTCCAGGGCCCCTCTTGGGCCTTGACACTTTGACCGAGTGTCATCCTGTAGGAGAGTACCCAGGAAATTCCCCAATCTCTTCTGGATCAGTCCCATCTGAACCTTGGGTCTCTACACTGGAGACAAGGAGATGGCTGTGGGAGGCCACATGGAATGAGCATAGTCAGCTAAGGCTCTGGAAACCCTGACTTCTAAACACAGCTTGGCAAGGTGAATGTAAAGAACAAACAATCAGACTATAGATAAAACAAATAACAAAACCTTAAATGGTACTTAGTGTGCAGCATTACTTCACTAGCGGAAAAGATGTTTTTGAACTATTTCGTACTTTTTCTGGACTACACCTGACATACACTGAGGCATCAGACAGCCCCTCCCCTATCGCTGCTCCTCCCAAAAGGATCATGAATCAATTCTCTGCAATGCATCAAGTACAGTCCTTTCAAAGAGAGGAAGAAGCTGACTTGTACAGCACAGAGTGTTGAGTGACTGTGCACGAAGATCCCTACTTCAGATTCCAAGAGTCAGGGCTCGCTGGGGGCGGGAGAGTACGAACTCCATGTGGGTGGGATGAAGAGCAAATAACCAGACCAGTGTGTCACCCAAATGTCACCCAAATCCACTCACTCACACACTCTGAAACAGGAGATTTCTTCTGACAGTGTCACTGAATGGCTGAGACCCACAAGCCTGGGAGACCGACGAGTTAGTCTGTAAAGGTTTTCTGTGCGCAGTGACTCCACGATGAAGTCACGTGGACATGCGAGGAACCAAGGACGCAGAGGTTACGTCTGGTTACCTCCATGGAGGGGGACGCACACATTTTAGTTGTCAGTCTTCCTGGGCTATCACTTTACTATATTTCACCCACATTTCTATTGATTTCCTAAAGGAAAGTAAATCTTTTTTTTTTTTGAGCCTGGTCCATTTACGTCCTTTGTACTGGAGGGTTTGTATAAAGAGAAAAAGAAATACATGATGATCAGCTCGTGCAGGCTTTGCTTCTGGGGTCTCCACATCCTCTGTGTGGATCCCCAGCTTAAAACAGGTCCGGAAGGCAGTTCCTAAAGTGTTCACAGGTAGCTTCCTTTTCCTTTCTTTAAGCCTTTCTCTAATCTAATTTGGTAAACAAATTAACATTCCTTTCAATGCCTCTTATTTCAAAACACCAGACCGAGTTCATTCAGCTCCCCGTTTAATTTGAACCTAGTTTAATCATTCATTCAATGAATATTTATCTTTAAACGAATTCAATTCATTCGTTCAATGAATATTTATCAAACATCTTCTACATGCTAGCTGCGGCTTTCAACACTGGGGATAAAGCAGCGAGCCAAACAGACAAAACGGCTGCGTTCGTGGGGTTTTTATGATAATAGGCAACACAGACAATGGAAAATAAATACACATAAAAATACATGATAGCCAGTGAAATCGTGTGCTATGGAAACAAAAGCGGTTGTGTGTCCAGGGCAATGGAGGCTGCTGATCTAAGAGCTATTTATTGAATACAATCAGATGTTGCTCAATTTTCCTTTCTTTTTTCCCTTCGCCCCAGTTGCTCATTTTTACTATCGCTAGGGGGACTTTTGATTTTTTTTTTCTTATCTCCCTAGAGTGCTGTGAATTAGCATGCTAAGACTAACACACTAGCCATGGCCTTCCGCAGTTTTACTTATTAATTCCATTTCATTTATTAATTTATTGTGCCAGCCTCACTCTCAGAAGGATTTATGGGAAGGCTATGAGGCAGCCGCAGAGGCCGCCCGCCCCTTGGCTACTAAAGAACTCCAGCTTTATGAAAATACAGGCACAGACTCATTTCCAAAGTAATTCCTTTTCACTCATCTCAAGTTGATTTCTTTGACAATCCGAGTAGGTCAGTAAGTGCCCAGCACCAAGATTTGCCAGGAAGATCAAACAAAAGGGATGAAAAAAATCAATATTGGCAGCGGCTGTTTCCTACAACCACAGACTTCGCACAAGTCAACCTGGTCATTTTCTTTTTCAGCGTTCCAGCCTGGGAAGTCAGAACTGATCCTCTAAGTCAACGTCCTGAGTCTAAAATGCTTAAGTTTTACATTCCTGTCTCTAAGCAACATGTCGATAGAAATGGGACAGTCGAGGCAGAAAGAGTGGAGACATACGTCATAAATTATGAGAGCCACCCTTTGCTGTCCCTCCTTGGTGAAATGGGATGAGGCGGGACATCCCAATGAGAAGACGCTAAAGGGTAGTTTGAAGTTTATGACAGGTCACGTGACCAATGCTCTCATCATAGACAGCATGCCCCTCTGAGGGTTTCTCCATTGCTAGAGTTCAGAATGCCGGCAGCAATGGGCAATGCCTTAACTTGATGTGAAAGTCAATTCATGACTAAGCAGTGTCTCCTACACAAAATGTGACCAAATACAGTGAAATCTATTTCAAAACCATTTCAGCACCACTGTGTGGCTCTCAGCATCCACACACCAAAGTACTTTGAAACAAGTTCCTGAATGCTTGGCTTTTTCTGACCAAGCCTTGTATGCAGCTAAAAGGAGTATATATTAATTTGTGCTTCATTTTGCCTCTCTCAAAAGAGTAATATTAACCATTTTCAAATGGTTGTGTTCCATAATTTTAATAGTCAGAGAAAAAGCAATACCCCTATATAATAGAAATAAAATTTTGCTTACATAAAATGTACAGTTTACAGAATCACTAATATTTGATGTTATATATATATATATTTATGTTATTGAAATCACTTTGTTTTGAAATCACTTCTCCCAGAGGTCTTCATTAATTATATTTTTGCACATAAAATTCTCAGTGTCCATTCTTCTGTTGACATCAAAAGAAAAAACTCTAAAGCAGGAAACATATTTATTTTCAATACCCTAGTTTTAGCTCTGCTTTTCATTGATATCTATTTCATTCATAAAAAGACACTTGTGCTAGCCAAGTAACTGTACCCCATGTACACAGAATATGTACAGAATAAAAGTAATGGTCAAGATTAGAGAGGGCAGATGAAGTTGAAGTGTAGAGTTATCTAAATGTCTTATAAATGATAAAACGTGGCTCAAATACATATTCTTATGATTAATGCTACTGATGGCAGGATATCAATTAATTTCCTTGGAAGTTAATCATCTAATATGTTGGACCACAGCTCTTCGCATGTCCACATGGCTCTCTTTTACCAGTCCCCTGATTTCCAGAATTGCCATACGGACACATCTGTCTTGAGGTCTGACCAGGCTCTCTCACCCAGGGAGAAAGAAAGTTCAGAGTAGCCCAATGTTTACAGCTTCCAAAAGAGCTGTGCAAGCTGACTGCTTACATGACAGACACTCCTTCTTCATGTATGGTTCTCCTGTCTCACGTGCAAGCTGACTGCTTACATGACAGACACTCCTTCTTCATGTATGGTTCTCCTGTCTCACGTGCAAGCTGACTGCTTACATGACAGACACTCCTTCTTCATGTATGGTTCTCCTGTCTCACGTGCAAGCTGACTGCTTACATGACAGACACTCCTTCTTCATGTATGGTTCTCCTGTTTCGACTGCTTACATGCCACCTGTTTCATGTGCAAGCTGACTGCTTACATGCCAGCCACCTCTTCTTCCTATATGGATCTCCAATGTCAGAGGGAAGGCTGACAGACAAGGCTGTACTACCTTTTGATAGGCACAAATTAAAACAATAGAGCTATCTAATTAATTCATTCCAGCTTACCAGGCCAGATCTCTAGCTAGCTAGCTATTTGGAAGCCAAACCATTAACTCTTTCAATACCTTCACATTGCATCTGGGCACTTGGCTCTTGGATGTGATTGAGGAGAGGTCTCTAGCAAGTATCTGAGTCGACAGAAGTTGTCGCTGCTGTGTATGAAGTGAGGTCCCAGGTAAGCATGGGGGGGTGCAGAAGGATGGCCCTTTGATACCACATAGCCTTTGCTACATAGAGAGTTGAGGGGCCATGGTTAGGTCATTGAGTGCATCAAGGATAAAGATCTGATTTACTGGGTTTGCTTCAGGGTATGTGTTTCTGCCTTTAACAAACAATAAGTCACTGAATGGGATCATTACATTCCATGCTTGACTTAAGACAATCTCCTAGCCAGGCTGCCGGTACCTAATGTAAATCCCTATTACTTTAACAAGGAGAGCAATGGTCTGGTTTTTGCGACTTGCCACAGGATGCTCAGGTCAAGTGTAAATGTGTGTTACAGAGCACCCCCTGGCATGTACTGTGAATATCCTCGTTAAGAGCCTCCAAAAGTCTTCAACTGTGCAGTTGAAAACAATAAATAAAAAATAAAATGCTTGCAAGTCCTCTTCCCCCTAGCACAACAAATCCTAGTGTTTATTAAACCTGGCATTTTGTGAATTTGATACTGCCTGGTTTGTAGAGAAGAAATATCCTGCAAAACAACCTAGCAGAGTTCTTTAGACAAGAAAAGCAAACCAGGAGAACCCCTGTCCGTGGTGAGAGGGCAGGAGATCCTAGGATTTGGCAGCACAATATTGCTAACCAATTGCAGCTTGGTGTGGGTCATGCGCTATCTGCAGCAGAAAGAGGCAAGATGGCAGATGCCCTGGGTTATTTTAATTAATTTAATCATGTGACTAATTGGTCTCTGCTGGGTTTCTGTGGTAACTGCTTCCTAAGTGCTGATGGGCAATTGTGTTAAATGTAGCTTGGAATCCGCACGTAGGGCGCAGAGCCTCAGAGAGCTCCCGAGGAGAAGCTGTGCAGCTGCTCTAGGAAGGTGCCCTGCTGGGCCTCTGATTGTCTGAGCTCCGAGTATGTACAGCTGCATCGTCCTCTGCCTTTCTGGAAGAGCCCTGCTGGCCCTACCTATGGGGGCAGGAACTCACCACGGACACACGAAAATGATCTGTGGTCAAAGAACACCCAGATTCTGTAAGGATTCGGGAATCTGATACAGAAAAAAAAATCTCTTCTAGAAGGCTACTGGCTCGGAAAGAAGAGAAGGGAAAGGCAGGGCTCTGTTCTGTGAATAGCCTGCAGCCCAGCAGCTATCGTGCGTTATTCATAGCTGCCCAAGTGATACTAATAAGCCCTCCTTTGAAACGCCTTGCGGTTTATCTTATTTTTCCCATTCTCTTACAATGCCATCTCCTTCTTGTCCCCGAGAAGGTGCGTGGGAGAACGGGTAGGCGGATGGCCGGTTTTAGAGCACAATCCACTCCAGACAGATGGAAGGAAAATGACTTCCAAATTCTCTCATGAAGTGGGATATGTTTGTGTTTGCGCAATGCATTCTAGCACCTGTGCAGAGAAAAAAAAATGTAATCACAGATTTCCCTCAGAAGGAGATTTAAAGAGGAAAAAAAAAATCAAACCACGCCGCGAACAGTGACACAAAGATGTCGCCATACTTGAACAAGCTTTTCCATCTGCAGCTCAGTCAGGCTCGCAGAGAAGAGCCTCTCCCCTGCCCACCCCAGCCCATGCTGAAGAACATTCCCTACACTCAGGAGAAACCGCTTCCTGCGATGGTTCCCGTGTCTGCTGGGACGGCAGCCGGTGGTGCTCTTTCCAGAGAAAGGAAGAGGAGCAGCAGGACAGGGAGCCTTCTTCCCTGGCAGATGCCACAGAGCCCCCACAGTAGCCATTCTGTACCCCGTGTGTTCCAGACTCCCACAGAGGCAGCCCCGGCGGGCCCCACCCCCACCTCCCCTCACCAACTCTCCCAGACATGGAGACATGTCCTGGTAAATTAAGTCAAATTGACTCCAACTACAGATTTCACTTTAGAGATGAACAGTTAATGGGCAGACAGTTTAAATTCCTTTCAGAGGTGGCAGAGTCCTGTTCAATGGTACAATACCTTGGACAGGACATGGGGTAGCAAGATTTACTCAACCAAACCTCTCACTCCAGGCCTGGGAACGTCCTGCTTCCATTATATCCCAGTAATACAAACGGAGCAATGTCTGCAAACCATCAGCAGCTCTGTCACTTTAAGATCACCCATCTCAAAAGGCGTGGGCCAGTTCTGAGTAGTGAGAAAACTGCTGGGAAGGAGTGGCACTTGATTCTGGCGGCCTGCGCCAGGAGGGCACATCACACTCAGCGTGGAGGCTGTTCCTCCCAATCTCGCAAGGCTTATAATTGGCTGACCGCTCTAAACTCTGCCTAGTGAGGCCAAGCACCACCCTCACCTGGCCATGCTGTCTTCTTGTGCTGATAGATGCACAGTGTGCCTCTACCCGTTCTAAACCTTAATTCCAGGCCTTGGGCCACACAGGTCAGAAAATCTCCCATTATCTGTGGTTTAAACCGGGAGACTTGGCTTCTATAAAAGCAGATTGGGAACTGAGTTCTCCTACACCGGGTAACTCTAAAGATTCTATGGCCTGGATTCAGAGGTCTAAGAATGGGCATTAGAACCTTGATTCCTGTAAATCAATCAGCTTCTCTGGGCATGCCTACCCCTCCAGGGTGGGTCCAAAGGAGAACTTACTGCAGATTATCAAAGACCCTGATTCAAATAAAGGGTGAGAATGTTCTCTTCGGACCGCTGTCCATTCGGGCTTATGGGCCACTCCACTCTACCTCACCGGCAATGAGGCTTTGAAAGTCAAGTTATTTTAGTGGGGAAGCCTTTGCTACCATTGACTCTTCAACCACTTTTGAGGGAGGGTTGAAACAGGTCTTGCTCTATAGTCCAGGCTAGCCTCAAATTCAGTCTTTCCGCCTTGATTTACCTGAGTGCTATGATTATAGATACACACTACCACACCCAGCTCTTCGTCTGCCTGCTTTAAAGTAGAGTCTATCACTCCTCCATAGCCAAGGTGTTCTCCCCGCATCCCCAGTGTTGGTCAGTCCTTATGAAACATGAGCCTCCGGCCGCAGCTAACAGCACAGCTCAATGGCACAGACCTAGGTACCATCTTTTTTATGCAATGAGGAAGACCAGGCCAATATGGTGACGATGTCTCTCTCAACTTAGCTCACTGACCCCGGAGCCCAAAGCTCGGAGTCACCGTGAGAAGCTGTTTAGGAGGCTGCCCCCCTCACTATCCGTTCTTCTTCCAAGTGTATGGCTTTCTTACCCTTGCTGTTTCCCCACCGGACACTCCTGCCCCTTCTTACTTCATTCTCACCTGAAAAAGAACTTGACACAACTCATTCTAAATCCGCGCCTTCCCTTTCACGATCGGATCAATGTGCCCACTACTCCCAATTCTCCAGCAAGACAAATGCACACTTCAAAAAAAAAAGCAATCAATGGAGCGGTCATTGGCCATTTAAAGGATAAATACGATTCCATTAAGACAGCCTCCAGTTTAGACCAATTCGTAACACCTCCGTCTAACCTAGAGAGGCTGCCATTGGAATTGAGTAGGATCCAAGGGTGAGAACTTGAAGATATTCCTAACCTTCTGGAATTGTGATATTTCATATAAATAAGTCTCCTAGTATTTTCAATAGATTCTCAACCCACTAGTTAGTCACAGTCAACAGTTTTTGATGGGATGGAACAAAGCAGAAAATATCACAGCATATCACATAAAAATTAAGTACAGTCTCATTGAACTTGTTTTTTTAAATTTTAATAGCTGTGTCCTGGGCTTTGTGTATATATTCTAAAGCCCAAATACTTCTTATCTTTTAGCACTTCTGAAACAATAATGCATCTTAGAATTCTTGTTAGCCATGACGCATTTTCTCATTCCTGTTTTAGCCAGATTGCAGCTGTGACAGCATTGTAAGAAAAGCTTCTGTTGACACGGCCTGGTAAATCAAGGACACGCCAGCATGTTGGCGGCTCAGTCTATGAAATGAGCTGTGGATGTGTGCACGCACCACAGGAGCAAGCACAAAATAAAGTGATTTCTTATGACTGGCTCATGGTCCAAACAAGTTTGAAAATCAGCATATGACAACACCGTCCAAAGCTCCCATGTCCAGCTCCTAACCCCTCAAGAAGACGGTTCTATTGCCCTGTAGGCAAGAGTGACTACAACCTGTCCATCACTGCTCCTCCCCTCCCCCGGCCCCCTATCAGAGCTGGTGGTGTCTCTCTGCCCCTCACTGGGTGACACCTTCAAGTCACCTACTTTTCGGGACCACAGCATTCTCCCCTGCAACTACAAGAAGCTGGGCAGGATCCTACCACGACTTCCCATTTGGACAGCTCTGGACTAGTGAGGTAAGAGACTGTCAAAGAATGTGTTAGCCTCTCCGTTGGGACAGCCATGGGCCATGTCCACGAATGTCATTCTTCTCGTTTTCCTTTAGCCCCTGAAGGTGACTTTCTCATGAAGCCACCAGTATCATTTTAAGCCATGTTGTATTGTTTCAAGTATTCCTATACAGCCTGCTATGTCTTGAGAGGTTAAAACGCATTGCAGGAATATAAGGGTTATATATATTCACTGTACAATGTGGGCCATGTGTGGACCTCATAACTGACTCAAATCTTTTTTTTTGAGACTTGCCATCCTTAGCTTTGTTCTTCTCACCCCATTTTCTGAATTTACACTTGGGCCTTCCCATTGGCATTGTGCATCCCTGCAGAGGGTCTGGCTCTGAACTGGGAAAGCCGACCATGGTCCCTGGTTCCAAACCCACGTCTCTTCTGGCATGTCTCACATTCTAGCACTTGTTTGCTTATGGGTGTCTTCTAGTTAATTGTGGGGTCCTTGGAGATGGAGATCTCTCTTATTTATCTTTGTATCCTTAGCCGTGGAACGACACCTGGCATGCTGTGGATCATCAAGACTGCTTGATGAATAAATGAGTCAGTATATAAATGCGGGTAGGGCATGAGATCAGCATCTACATGAGCACAGAGGCTCACACGCTCAGATGTTCTTTAGACAGAAACTATCATACAGATTTCTGGGCTTCACATCCCCAGCGCTGGGATGCGTCCCAGACTCTGAGGCCCTCACTAAGTGGCTGATTTGGGCATTAATAAGATGTTAATGTGTCTACGAAGATGCGTCCTGGCACTCTCCAGCCTTCCCTCCCCAACCATCCCAATACACCTGTCCAAGCCAAGAGAGTAGATCAAGCTGCCCGACCCTGACATCAGCTTCCTCCATCCTCTCCGAGTGCACTGCCTGGGGTAAGGCCCATGTCTCCATGAATCCTCTCTCTACACTGCTGGTTTACAGCAACACAGCCATGATAATCACTCTCCAGGCCCCTCGTATCCCCAGAGAGGTCGGGTTATAGGGACTATCTGTAATAATCACTTTGACAGAGGCTTCATTCAATGTGTTGCCTCATCTCCCTATGTTCATAAGGAGAAAGAAATTGAGGTCTGCATCACTTTTATTAGCCCCTGGTCAAACATTCAGTTACATATGTAGCCATGGGAATGTCAAACATCTTGCCTCAAACTGAATTACACGGATATAAAGAATTAAATTTCACTGGTATTTACCGTGCACTAGATCGCCGTGTGGGAAGTGTGAAGAAAGGGAGCGAAGATGCTCGAACAGGAGGGACTTCTGCTAATGGAGGATGGAATTAGAAACTTAGGCTCCATCCCCATTCATCCCAGTAACTTTCATTTTAGTCTCTCATCACAATTAATGTAGACACCCTAAATGAAATACTTAAGGCGGCTAAACATTTTGTCCAACTCTTTCTAAATTCCCAATTAATTCTGGTTGTCTGAATTTAGACTTCAATAAATCCAAATGATTTCTATGAGCTCCACCTGGCATGTGCCGCCTCCTAATTATCTCGCTGGGTTTTAATTCATTCTTGTGTGTTGGCACATATGCGTGGATGTATGAGCACATGTGTGCCCATCCATGTGGAGACCAGAGACCGACACCGGGAGTTCCCGTCAGTCACCGTCCCATCCTCTTTATGGAGACAGGGTTTCTCAGTGAACCTGGAGCTCACTGAGTCCATTACATTGATTGGCCAGTGAACCCCAAGGAACCTCCTGCTCTGGCTTCCCAGAACTGGGACTTTTGGATGAGTGCCTCCGTGTCTAGCTTTTGTGAGGGTTTTATGATCAAACTCGCCCCCATTGTATGGCTAATGACTGAACAGTCTTCCCAGCCCCTTTAATTATTTTTAAGTCAAGTTTGCACTGAAACTTGGGAGGCTTATTTTTTTTAATTATTATTAAAGAATCCAGGATTTAAAAAAAAAACAACCCTGAATTATGCCACCAGTGCAAGGGTCCCTCTGGTGCCAACAAGCCAGAAGATTGGGTGTTCTTTTTAACTGTACTCACTTGAAGTAAGGCTTGGTGTTGGGTTGGGTTTACGTAAGTGGCATCTACTGCCTTCACGTTTGATTCATAGTCCTCACTCTCAACGCTCTCTTTCAAAGGCACTGAGTAAACCATAGGCAAATGCTGTCAAAATAAACCACGGACATGGGACGCGCACCGCTTTCTCTCTCTTCTGCTCTCCCGGAAGTGATACTGCCTCTTCCTGAGGCCCTCGTGGCCCTTCACTGTACAGAACGACATTGCTAAAGTTTAGACCACCGTGCCCCCAAAGACCCACGTGCTAAAGGCTTAAACCCAGAGTGGAAGTACTGGGAAGTGCTATATTCTATAGGGTGTTAGAAGTGTTTGGGTCACTGGTGGCCATGCCCCTGCAGGGTGCTGCGGGACCCTTGTCCTTTCCTTTCTCTTTTGCTGCCCGGCCAGGAGACCAGCAATTTTGCTCCACTGTGCCCTCCCTCTAAGTTGCTCCTCATCACCAGTCCTGAAATAAACAGGGCCACCCAAACCAAGCCAAACCAAGCCTCATTGTAAACTGGTTGTCTCAGATATTTGTGGTCGTGATGGAAAGCTAGCTAACACAAAGAGGGGAATGTCCCAACCCAACTCACCAGCTTGAATCCCGAAGCATGACACCAAAACACCCCAGTGCAAGAACAGAAGCAGCTCGCCAGAGCTCTCCATGGTCATTAGCAACCTGCTTGCGTTTCCACGGCTGCCTCTGCGGATTAATATATGCACCGCGCACTGAACCATCTGCCTCAGAATTTGACCCAGACTTCCACGGAGGTGCCAACGGCAAAGGTTACCCCTGAGTGTCACGAGGCAGGGTACATTAGAGTAGAGTAGCCTTTTCATCAATGCCTTTGTCCTCAGCCCCGCAAGTGTGCAGGCCTTTGTCTCCTGTGTGTGTATAACCTGGAATTTAATGAAGATGTATTTAATGCTCTCTGTCAACTCTTTCAAAGTTCAGCATTAGCCCCTCATAAAATCAGGTTAGGAAGAATGGCCGACATGTTTCCTGGGAAAGTGGGTCAGAGCTCAGTTATTGCCATGCACTTTGGCATACTTTTATCCATTTTCGAGAACAGAGCCTTAATAGAGTCAAGCATATAAAAGACTCCTTTCTTTCTAAGAAGATACCACAGTGAGCCCCTAGTGTCCCGGACCAAGTGTCCCTCTCAGGACACTGAGCAAATGCAACAGCGAAAACTTTTATTGGCTTTGAGGGGCGACCAAGGGAGGCATGCATAACCTGCAGTTTTCAAATCAGAGCAACATTCAGGAAGTTAGCAAAGTCCTCTCCTTAATTCCTAGTTCCAAATAAGCAGTCCTCGTATTAAGTAGCACAGCTCCCGATGCATACCCTTGGGATCGAAGCTGCCAATCCACCTGTACCCCAAGGAATATCACCCAGGTTCTTAATCCAAGACAAGCCTCTCTTCCTCATCTCCTGGTCTTTATTTCCCTCGAGGGGCCCTGTCAAGGGAGTCAGCAAACTCCATGTGAATCAGGTGAATCACTGAAAGGCCAGACAACCTTGCTTTTGGTCAGGTTATATTTTGCCAGATTTATGTTGAAGACTAATTCAAGACATAAGTACCGTCCGTTTGTCTATTTACGTATTTCCTCCAGAAGGCTCCTTGAAAGGTGACCCCGAAGCCTCCGTACTGTCCCACAGAGCCCCACCATCTAACTTTTCTCAAAATGTGAAGGAGTCCCAGTCATGACTCTCCAAATTCGTCACACAGTTTCTCTGTGTGTGGTGAGCAGGCTCTACATACGTAAGGGAATAGCGCTGAGAACTGTGTCCCTCAGCACAATCGTGGGTGCTCGCTGGATCCTGCCAACAACTCTTCTGTCCATCAGAGATTTGGTCCCTCTGCCTTCTGGCACCTCAGTCAGTTTCTTGAATTCACTGATGATATCAGAAGATTCAAATGACCATGTAAGTTGTACCCACCCTTTATGAAATCTGTTCTACATCAAAAACTGATGCAGGACGGGAGCCACACCCGGCTTTGTACCATGTCCCTTCCGCTCGCTGCTCATTACCATACAGCCCAGCTCCTGATAGCCAGTGCCTACGATGGCGCTGAGAGTCCCCGTATCCGCTTGCCCTCTCCATTTCCCATTGGTCTTTAACACATCTTCCGAGTTCCTGAGACAGATTTTTCACTCTTCTGAAGGCTGCCTTTTTAGCACTAATAAAACTTTCATACTTGTCTGCTTAATCGCGCCAGCTTTACTGTCCCCTTTTTACTTTTTTTGTTTTTGGCTCAGAGGTATACGAACCATCTGTGCCTCTAAAACAGTTTGCTTAAATAGCCTCCAGGCAGATTTTATGGTTTTTAAGTTTTTTCCTTTAACCTTCAGCCTGCTGTTAGCCATTTTCATCACAGTTTTAAAAGCAGCCTCTTTTGGAAATGACTGTCATTCTGCGGGACTTGCAGGCGCTCCTGGAACTGGAGACAGGGCTGCCATCTCCAGCTGAACTGCAGGCCCCCTCGCAGCTCCTAGCCACCTGAGGCAGCTGCAGGTGTGGGCAGCCTCGGTGAGGGCCAGCTCCTCCATCTGGCGTCCCGAACGGCAAAGCAGACATCTCTCATTAGGAATATTCATGTGCACATCACCCAGTCAGGAACCGGGAAGGCAACATCTGAACTGCTTACCTGCCCTTACAGAACTACCATCGTGATCCCAGGTACTAAAATTAGATGGCAGGAGCGAACAAAGCACACAAAGAGAGGAGGGAGAATCCGTGTCTTCCCGCCAGACTACCGTGCCACAAAAATCACCCTCCGTCACTGTGGCAGGAGACATGCTATGCTCTTTGATCACTGTTGTCCAGTCCGGGGAGCTGAGTGTCAACCAGCATTGCTCTGTCTTAGGACTCATTACCAAACTTCCTATCTGCCCTTGCCTTAATGGTCACATGGCTATGGAGTCCTCTCTCTGGATACGCCATAACTCTGTCTCTTCTCCCAGCCCAGTCTGCTGGCAGGGGTGACTGAACACGTGCCCTCTTTGTGGTTCTTTCCATCAAAACCCACACGTGTCAAGCAGCAAACATCAGGCTCCAAACGCCGCCGCCCCTCACCCGTACCAGTGCGCTTTGCACCAATCCTTGGTTTTCATTGTTGCTTTTCTGACATAGTTGATCATTTAAACCCTTGCAGTTATCGTTGCTCTTACTATCTCTTTACAAAGCGCCCCTGCCTTTGGGCATTATGAGCTGTCTATATCCTTTATGAAATGAATTAGCTTATTGACATTTGGCTAATACTACAAAACATGAAGCTAAATGAAAAGGCAGGGGAGGCAAGGTCAGCAGGTGAGCAGTGACCCCCAAGAGTTGATAGAATGAATAAAATAGAATAAAATCACAAAAAAATGGATGCAGGAGTTAAAGTTTGAAGAACATTTTATTTGCTAGATTTTTTTATGTGAGTCTGTATGCATACATGTATATGCAATGTGCACATGTGTGCATGTTCACATGTGCATGGATGTGCACATGTGAGCATACATATTTGCACACAGAAGTCAAAGAAGAATATTATATGTCCTTCTTCAGGTGTTGCCCTCATTTTTATTGTTAAGACAGCATCTCTCGCTGGCCTAGGCGAGGCTGGCTGAAGAATTGCATGCAGAGGTAGAAATCTGCCATTTGCTCAGCACGGTAGCTTCTTCCTTCCACTCTCTCTTCCCTCTTCAGATTCCACATCCAGCACATCTTCTGCACGGAACTTCCATACTTCCTGATTGGCCACATTCCCACTAGCAGCTCTCATGGCACGGTGCCCACACTATCCTAGACCTTGTCACAGCGAACTTTGCATCTGTGTTATCATTTAACCAAATGCCTACAATCTTCGGGAGGGCAGGAACCAAGTTTTCGATGGCCATGGGAAGCACAAGAACCATCGCAGTGGCTAACTCACAGTGTCAGCTTGGCAAATGTTTGGTGGAAGATTTGGAGATGGATGTTGTAAAGGTTGCAGCTTTCAAAGCCTTTCCTTTTGAGCCACCTGAACATGGTGCCTCCAGGGTCGAGGGCATCACTTTTTTGGAACACTTCCCTTCCTTTCTGTTTAGCAGATAAGACTTAGAGCTACAGAGAAAGTAACTTCAGTGTGTGAGGTGGTGAGCTGTTGAAAACACAGCTCACCCCATCCACGTCTAGGCCAGAGCATCTGCGTTTGCAGATAGCACCAGGCCAGACTAACCCAGGCCATTCACAATAATGAAAATACACATGTACAGGTTCTCTGTTTGAACTGTACCTTCATTACTCTCCAGGAATAGAGATAAGCAACAACTAAGCATGGAGAATTTTGGTCGTATAATCCCATGTTCTAACATCTAAAAAAAGGCAAAGAGAGTTAACTCTTTAACCCTGGTACTACAGCATTCTAAAAACCAGATTACACAAACAGCTAGTCCAGGGGTAGAAGTGGTTATTCATCTAAGCCACCTGAGTGCGAACGACAAGCTTAAGCTTGTAATCCACATTAAGATTCCAGATTACATCAAGCAGACAATTCTAGACAGACAGCGCATTATATGTATCCAAGAAACCAACCTCATGAAATAACTCGAGATCACTGCTCTCTCTGTCTGGGTATGTGCAGCCCCTACCCTGAGCCTGGGTCCACTCTCTCTCTTCCCAGACTGTCATTGTCACAGTTACTCCTCTCCGTAAGCCTTTGGAGCTTAGGGGGAGACAAACACAAAATCAACATAAGAGGAAAGCTCAGATTTTCTCCATCTAACTAGAGAATGCTATGGCCCTCACCATAGCCCCTCCTCATTCAAGGATAAGCCAGTGACGTAGGTGTGGACAGCGAGGGTGGAAAGTCACGACAGAGCCGCTCATTCAGCTGGCTATGACAACAATGAAATGTGCAGCCCTCGCGCTGCTAGGAGCCGCTCCATGATGTCTAAGCACTTGCCCTGGGATACGACCAACACTGCATGAGTGTTGCCGTACAAAAGACGGCAAAGCTAAAACAGTGGGGCCATGGAAGACCACTAGACTGCTGGGTGAGGCTACCCCAGAGTAGGAACCAATTTAAGAGCACCGATGCCTTGTATTACACTCTATTATTTAAACCAGTCCTAGCTAGGCCTGACACGCTCTAGAAGTCGTTACCCAAGTACACTATTCTTTGCATAACATAAACTTCAAGTAGTCTTTGTACCCAAAGATGATCCTGCAAAGTCACGGCTTCCTTTCGTTGCTTTGCTTCCAGAGGCACAGCGTCTGAGAAGCCTGCGGGTGCCGTGCTGTGGGTACTTGCCCTGGCATCCTCTGAGGCTGGGGGTGGACCCGTCTACACTCTAGCCAGCAGGGCCCATCCTTGTTCCTTTCTCCGCATCAGCTCCTCCTCCGAAGGAGAAACACCACTGAATGGGATTGACTTTAGCTACTGGGAAATGTTTCATAATTACTAATGAATAATTCAGCAAATATGGTTATTTTTAGTTTTCTATTACCAGGCACACCCAACTTTGATGGGAATTCTGTCGCCGTTCTCACTTTCCAAATCCCGTTTGTATGCAGGATCTTTAAATGAATCACTGCCTTAATGGAAGTTCAATCAGCCACGACTCTCGGATCGTTTCACTACCTGCACAACAACTTCTGTGGGTTGCATTGCACTTAGAACGAGACTCAGACGACCTCCTCTGTAGCCATCCACATCATCCGTCCCCAGACGCCCCACCCTTCCTGGGCTGTTCAAAACCGCCAAGCCTCTTTCTGCCTTACAACCTCTGTTTTCCTCCTCCTATTCCCTTCTGGCACCTTCTGCTTCAAGACCATCATACAACCAGCTTTGCCGCTGCCTTCTGTTCCACACACCACCTCCTCCAAGGTGACGTCAGTCATCACAAGATGCAAAGCACCCATCACTGTTCATCTCCTCACTCCACCCTTTTCATAACATTTATCACTGCTGGGAATTACATGTATACATCTATCCACCCCACTGGGATATACCTTCTTCTGAGCGTTTAAGGCACAAGGCTTTTCTTTGATTCTCACATATAATTTTATTTCTTCTTCTTCTTCTTTTTTTTTTTTTGAATCAGGATATCCTGTAGCCCAGGCTGTCATGGAGCTCACTGCATTGTCAAGGTTGACTTTCATCACTGTTCCTCCTGTCCCCACCTCCCACATGCTGAGATTACAGGCATGAGCCATCGCATCTGGATTTTAACCTTAGTTTGTTGTTGTTGTTGTTTTGTTTTGTTTTTTGGGGTTTTTTTTGGTGTTTGTTTGTTTTTTTAAACAAGCCTGGCTGTCCTGGAACCCACTCTGCAGACCAGGTTGGCCTCAAACTCACAGAAATCCGTGCACCCCCACTGCCCTGCTTAATTTTTTGTAAACAATGATTAGATGAATAAGTAACAAATCTTAAGAGTGCTTTTTTTTCTAGACTAAAACAAATGAGAACAAGAAGGAGGCATTCACCTTCCACCAGCAAACCCCCCTTGTGCCTCACATCACGATACACATCACATTGCGGCAATTTCAGCAGCACACACTCCTACAGACGCGGTGCCGGGCCATTGCATTCTTACAACAAAGCCACATGTATAATCACAACTTTTCTTCATCTACAACTACAAATAATCCTATCAAGGCACATTACAAGGTAACGTATCTTCTACTAGATCTATACAGAAATCACCACTTTATCATGAATGTTGGTCAGATTTTAGAGGTCATAAATATCTCAAAATTCCTATTACACACTGAGTCTCCAAAACACACTCAGTGGGGAGGGTGTGGCTTTTAACGCTAGAAAGCTAGTCAAGAAATTCAGATGTTAAAAGAGACAATTTAAAAATAAATTTAAAAGAAAATTCAAATTTATATGATTAAAACTACATGTAAAATATTTCATTTATATCATAAATTCTTTTGCTGTAGAAAAATAATCATTTCAAAGTCAAGGCAGGTTTTTTTTCCACAATCAAAAGTGGTTAAAGACATTTCAACATATTTATGAATGATTTCTCCTACATGCCTCTACGGCCTTCTCATAAATCACTATAATGTTTCCAAAGTACATTTGGAAATAAAAAATTTACATCTACTAACTACATTTCCTCTATCTGGAGATGAATTAAGCAGAAAATACATTAATATCTGAATTTATAGTAGAGTAGTTAACCCTTAACCATAGCAAACTAACGAGGAATATTTTACCACGGTAGGATTAATCAGGGCTCTCTAACCTTATGCAATTTGACATTTTAGGGACTTAATCATGAGTGGATTTCATTCCCCTATTTACATTTCATTTGCAGGATAACTTACAAAGACACTGCACGCTCAAATAAACGCAATTCTTGAGCTTAATTGCATCATTTAAAAAAAAGGGTTATTTTAAATAATATTACACAGCTTAAAACCAGTCCTCACTACAAGGATCGTCTCGTCTCTCGGCTAAATTCAGCAATCCCACAGAGAACAAGTCAGGCACAGTGGCGTACCCTTGTAACAGCAGTTACAAAGGTGACCAAAAAAACAGGGCCACAAGTCCAAGGCCTACCTGGTCTACGCAGTGAGTTCAAGGCCAGCTTGGGCAACTTTATGAGATCCTTTCACAAAGTAAACATTGTAAAATCTGGTATATGCTTACCTAACACATGCAACTCCTAGTATCGGGGACAAAACAGGAAGACAAAAAAACAGAACAAAAACTCACGTGAGCAAGTATCAGCACTGACTTGATAAATCTCAGCCTGAATCAGAGCAACGAGACAAATACTGGACTCTGACTTCCATCCCCAGACACTGATCATCGTGTGTCACTTACCAGGATGCTCAGTACACTACAGCTGAATCCAGGAAGTTTCTATGGCTTCATTAAACCATCGGTCAGCCTTCTCAGGTAGGTAGCAGTGTACAGCCCTGCCTACAATAGATGTTTGCAAACCTCCCAAGGTAGTCCATTACCACACATTAGACTCCACTGTATACACAGTCACTCTAAGAGTGGACTGTAACATGGGGAATTTCTACTCAATCTGATATGCAGGGGCAGAAATTAATGGTTCTCAAGATTTTTCTTTATTCCATCCCAATGATAATATGAGCAGAAAGCCAGGAACCCATGGACCAAAGATTGATGCCTAGTTCCTACTTTTACTTAGGTACTCAAAGCTACCCAGAGGTATTGAAATGAAGAGAAACTAAAAATAACCACAGGCACACCCAAAGCTTGGGATCTCGTGTACATGACATTGAGTATACTAGGTTTTAGAACCAGATGCTGCAAATGTCTAGGAAAAAAACAAACAAGCAAAACCTCTGGACTCATTCTACTACCTTAAAATATCCCCATCCAAGCCCCAGGCCTCTTTAGCATTTATGTAGATAGTCAACCTTTATAGCCAAGCATGAATTAACAGTGTGACATCAATCCCAGGAAGATGCCTGACCACTTCCTCTTGGTGTCTCTGGCTAACTCACACAGGATGCCTAAACTTTCCCCCTCCTCTCTTCACCCCTAGGTCTCATGGTGCCTTCCTTTGGCAGTCAGGCGGAGAGGGGAACCCTGATCCTGAATGCAGGTTGTGAGGAGGGAGGCCATCAAAATGACTCTTCAGATAATGTGTGCAACACTCGTTCTTCAAACAAATCCGAACCCCATTAGTAACAAGGCAAGGAACGTGGCCATGCAAGTGACTGGATCAATAAGGAGAATGGATGCCCCAGATAAACAGACCCTGCCCTGGCTGCCTATTTTCTGAACTGCCCACTGCCCAAACAGACAGACTCCGAGCTCCAAATGTGCACATTCATCACCGCGCAGGAGCAGGCCCTGGGACACAATGTGGCTGATGCAACCTGACACTGTGGTTAATGTTAAAGCGGAGTGTGCTCTTAGATGGATTGGATAATTACCGGCAGCTCAGATGAGAAAAACTTGATTTAAGGGACTAGCATTAGCCATCACCAGAAGGGTTAGCCAGAGATTTACCGCGTCTGGAGCTTAACATCTCAGCGTACGTGGCAACAGCCCTACCTGCTTACTGATCAACAGGAAACTAGAGTCAGACTTAGGGAAAATCCCCACTCCGCTTTCCATTCATTGAGAAAACTGAGTCTTGAAGATATTTAGGGTCTTGATCACCTCCTCACTTTAATTTAAAATACTTGATAGTATTCAGAAGTTGGTATTCATTCTGGATAACAGGCTAGAATTATTTTTTTTTTGATTTTTTTCGAGACAGGGTTTCTCCAGGCTAGAATTTTTTGTTTCCCCTCTCAATCTCCGAAACTGTAGCCCGTTAAAAACAGAAGTGTTTGCTAAGTCCTTCTTTTTAGTGCAAACTCACTTGTCCAAACAGATTTTGAAAAAAAAAAACAGGGGGGGAGGGGGTTTCAAGGGTTCTGGTAAATCAGAAGACTCGAGCCTATACCCTAGATTTCAAGTGGCATTCCGAGGGCACTGTGTCCCACCTGCCTGCAGAATGTCTGTTCTGGATCCCCTTCTGGTTTTCTAAAGAAGCCTGCGTTCTAAGCTTTAAACCCACCTACACCTCATTCCACCTGCCAGAGCTTCCCTGCTCTTCCCACTCACGGTGTGCTTCCAGGGACCAACATGGCCCCTCCTCTGCTGTTGCTCCCAGAGGCTCCAGTTTATAGCAGCTCACTAATATTCCACTCCATATTTCAAAACAGGAGAGGACAGGAAAACAATTGGGGTTGTTGCTCTTTTCCCAGAGTTTTCAGAGGACACCCCTGTTTGCTGTGTCTAAAGGGAGCCCTCAGCCTCCAGTCTACTAAGGAAAGGCCTGCGGAGAGGACCGCCCTACGTGTTAAGCAGTTTACAGCCTTTGACTCAAGAGACTGAAGAACCAAGGTCATCCTCCTGCAGGCCAAGTGCAGACAATTTGATCTTGCAAGCTTCCCTAGGCCAGATAAAAGCCAGGGAATCTGCAGAACAACCCTAGGCTCCTGGCCTCATTTACTTTCAAGCTAATGTCCAAGCACCAAGAAAAATCAAGTGGTGGACCTGAGCTTCAGGCATTCAGAGGACATGAATTGTAAGTAATTCCTTAACGTTCTTCTCAAATCTTTGTGAATGATAGCCATTTTATAAATAAAATTTTTCAGGTGTTTAAAGGGAAAAAATGGACAGGCTAATCGGTAGATTAGCATAGCAATTGTTAGAAATTTCGTCTACACTACTGGGTTCTATAATTAAGTCTGAAACCAAGAACTCTTTTGTGTATGCTCAGGTTTAATTTTAAACAAGCAAAAAATAAAAACAAACCCAAACACCATGTGTATAAATAAAATCTAGCTACAAATAACACAATGATGATGCTATTTCCTGATGGGTCCCTCCAAAAGAGACCTCCAATAAAAGACTGGAAGGCATAAAGAGGTATGGGATGAAAATAAAATAAAAGCTTATTGCACAATACCCCCATAGAGTGTCTTTTTTCATGGCAGTTGGCAAGGAACCGCAATGACATTATTTGCAAACATGTCCATCTCTAGCATCTATGATCTCTGCTATATGTCTCTATGGTCCACTGGGAGCATCAGCATATCCGGAAAAAGAATCTGTCTGTTCCTGTCTCGATTCATGGAAAGTAAAATGAAGAACCAAAACTTCGGTGCTCTTAGGAGTTTGTGTTTATTAAATTTCCATTGCCATTCAGAACACTACAAACTTGAGGTTTGAACAAGGAAAGAAAACAGTCATCTATGGCTTACATTGGCCGCTTTTCTTCAGTTTTGATTTCCTGATTTATTTCTAGATACTAGCTTAGACAACAGGATATTTATTTCCCATGAAAAAGAGAAGACTATTAAATAAATTCTAAATGGAAAAGACTACTATTTGCAGTCTTGTTACTATTCTTTTTTAGAAAGATAATAAAAAGAATATTTTAAGCACTCTGCTATTTTACAAAGCAAAACTGATATTAAAAGGTTGAACTCAGGCTGGAGAGTTGGCTCGGTGGTTAAGAGCACTGGCTGTTCTTCCAGAGAACAGGTTCAATTCCCAGCATGCACATGGCAGCTCACAACTGTCTGTAACTCCAAATCCGAGACAGATACGTGCAAGCAAAACACCCATACACACACAACAAACATAAAACAAACTAAGAGTAAAATCAAAAAAGGTCAAACTCAATGTTTCTGCATCGCTTGCAAAAACAGTAAGGATGCTTTGCGACCTCCCAACTTTTTACGAATCTTCAGGATAAAAATGTTCTCATATCCTGTTGCACTGTGGCCTCAAAAAGTGGATTGGAAAAGAGTGAGTTATCAGCCCTCTAAAAAGTTGTCCCTGTTTTGAACCTCATGAAAGAGGAGGCAGAAAAGGTGTAAGGGCCTGAAGGAATGGAGGACACCGGGAGAACGAGACCCTCAGATCAACAGAGCAAAGCTCATACGAACTCCCAGAGACGGCAGCAGATATACAGGCTTACAGGGTCTGTACTAGGTCCTCTGCACATGTAGTACAGCTTTGAGGTTAGTATTTCTATGGAATTCCTCAGTCTATGAACAAATGGGTCTCTGATTCTTGTGCCTTTGGGGGGAGGAGGCTCATTTCCTTCTGTTGGGCAGCCTTGTCCAACTTCAGTGTGATGGGTTTTGTTTTATCTTATTATATTTTATTTTGTTATGTTAAGTTGTTATCTCTCAGAAGCCTGTCTTTTCTAATGAGAGACCAAAGGGCAGTGGACCTGGATGGGAAGGGAAGGGGGAAGGAACTGGAAGGAGCAGAGGGAGGGGAAACTGTAATCAGGATACACTGTATAAAAAAAATCTATTTTTAAGGGGGGGGGGAGTTGTCCCTGTCACAAATAATGGAAATGATGTGCCCTCGTTCACCCAATGCCCATAGTCTACATAACCCTCCCACACTGGTTTAAATGTCTTTGCGTCAGCAGTGGAACCTTGTAGAAATTGGGATTTTATAAGATACCTTATGAATAACACCACATACATCTCAGAGCCAACATCCTGCAATGTGTAAACTTGTAGCTGCTTGAACTCCTTAAGAGAATACAGCTGTGACTCACGGGCCTCTCAAAGACTGTTAGTAGGAGCAGCTTGCAAAAGGCACGCTTGCAGCAACCCAAATAACTTCTACATGAATATTGAAGTTCAATTTCAAATACACCATAACAGGTTAACTCGGCTTCCCCCTAGCTCACCTGACTTTAAAGGACCAAGCTTTATGAGAGGTGAGTGTGACGTGTTTTTTTCCCCCCACTGACTGAGTCCCAAAGAAAACGAAAGACTGGAGAAGCAAATGAAATTTAAAGAGCTCATTTTCATGGGCCTTCATTTTGAGTGAGTGTTGGGCTATTTTTATCCTTTCTTTCTTATTTTTTTTAAGCAGCAACAACGCCATGCTGCCTGTATACGCAAGCATTTGTGACGAGGCGCGCGCAGGGACCCACGGCACAGCTGTCCAATTTACATTCACAAATGCAGGTGTTGCTCAGACACAAAGCAGGGGTCGGCTGAATACCGGTCCTAATTACCTACCTTGTCTATGAGAGTTTTCCTTTGTAAAGTTATGCATGCAATTTGGGTTCAACTTGGAAGCCATTTTTAGATCCCAGCATGCTATCCAGCAAGAAATGGGCTGTCATTATAAAGCATAATTTACAGCATAGTTAATTTTACATTTTTTAAAAATTTTACATTAATTTTACATTTAAATGTCTACTCTACACCTAAGACAAAACTCTAATCTGTATATTCACTATTCACTGTTTTCCATCTCCTTCTCGGTATTTAGAAACACTGTTGTTATGTAGAAATGGGAAGGATTTCTTCCTCTTTCTAAGATGATGTCACAATCCTGACGATGAAGACTAAGGACTTTATTAGATGATACAAGAAGAGATATAGCTATCTATCTGCCACCGTCTGCAGTGGGGAACACACTGAGGCTTATAACAGCAGTTCTTAGAGATGGCCGGATGCAGGGCTGGGATCTAATGTGAGCCATTAGGAAACCTAATCCCTAAATGAAATGAGCACGAAATCCTCCCAGCTAACAGCAGTGCAGCAGCTGGACATGTTTATAGTAATACAATAGGATACTGTTTCAGAGGTAACACTCGGGGACAAAAGAACCCAGCAGGTAAGGCAGCACGCTTATTTCGCTGTTTGGAAAAGCTGAACAGGCAGAGGTTTGGGATACACAAACAGGAAAGAAGACAGGTAATGTGTGCACTAAGGGGCCAGAGAGACCAGCAGGCAAAGGCACTGACCAAGTCAAACCACAGCAAGCTGCTGGGCACCCATCCCAGTAGCTCCTCATAGCAGGCCTCCCTTCAGCACTGATTTTGCCTTCTATAAATTCCCAATACTAAATCTTACCCTGGTTCCCATTATTCATCTTTCAAATATGTATGCTATGGAAGCTTACATTCAGTTTGATCTTAAACTTTTATCATGATATTTTACGAGCATATATGTATACAGCTATATGAATATGTATGTATGTATATATACATATGTGTGTATGCATATTTGTATACACACATATACTGTACAACATAGGACTCTAGACTGCTTTTCCAATGGCTTCAGATGTCTTTCTTCAAAGGCTTACTACAAAGTAGTGTAGCTTACTTTACAAAGTCTAACTGTGTCACCAGGGTTGTGACAAATGCATCTTGCTTGGCCTTATTCTCCAGAAGCAGTCCATCAAGATTCAGATCCTTAGTCCCTCAGAATTCTAGAATGACAAGAAGCCCTGTTCTATAGCCATATTCTGGGGAGGAATGCGAAATATTTTGTTGTGGTAAGTAGGGCTTTAAAGAAAAGAAATCACTGGGCACACTCCCAGGGTCAATCTAGTGCTCAGCATTCAGAAAGGGAGCCTGGGCTCCTGGAGCTCACTCCAATCCCCACCCCAGGGAAAGTGAACCCCACTCCTGACCATTCCCAAAGACATCTGACAATTTCTTTACTTGCCTCCTAGTTCCAATGAAGCTCATGAGCCTAATTCTTACAGACTGCTACGAAAATTCCAACTGGCTGAACTCTGCAACCTAATTCTTCGGGCATTATGTTTCTTGGGCAGAATGGATGTGACTCAGAATGCAGGCGATTGCATGCTGCAGTGGTGCTTGCGGTGCAGTGAGCCGCACTTAGCATTCAAGATTGCAAATGTTAGACTTTGAAAAGGCAGGTTCCTGCTGCAAGAACAGACAGGTTTTTATCTTGTATCACAGAAAGGGAAATGCAAGTGCTTAGCAAAATGTGTGCGGGTTTGTGAATTGTGGAAGTTTTACAGATCAATGAGAAATAATCAAGGCCTAGAAACTGACTTCGGTACTCGGTGGCCAAAGGCTTTTCCAGTTCTTTAGGGTTGGGATGTGAGTGTGCAGATGTGTACATGTGCTTGTTAAGACATCATACAGTCTGTTTCCCATCAAGAGTGGCCATTTTCGGACCTAAACTGTCCTTTTAAACAAAGCCAAGTGGGAACTGTTACTACGGCTCTTCCTGTGTTTATACACCACACTCTCAGACATGAGCTGTTCATCTCTGCTCCTCTTGTCAAGCTCAATCAACTTTAACACAGTGTGTCAAGGGAGGTTTGACAGCTTTTGTCTTGACTAGACTCTGTGAACCAGGTTTTGGAAAACAGCAGCTATATCCCCACTGTATGGGTATACTAAAGCCTCTACAGCTAGCGTCTCACTCTCCTGAGAAACTTCTGTCGTTTTTTTCTCTGGTGGGCTCTGGACTGTGCCCTCTTACTAAGCCACCTCTGGTTAGGACAGTGGCTGGGATTTCAGTGTCTTCCTCGGATTCCACTCACCCTCTCAGAACTCAAACACCAAGCCACAAGAAACTGATAGACAAGTTGGGGTTTCTTATTACAAAAAGTTAAGCATGACAGGAAGAAACAGACAAAACAAAATCAAAACACGCAAAGGGGAGGGCCACAGTGTGTCCAGCTAGGGCTAGGAGGCGCATGCGCACGAGGTGGCCAGCAGCCTCACTAAGGTGCTTACCTTGTTTCTTTTGAAGTAGGCTCTCCGGCAGGCGGCAAAGCACTTCTCGCTGCAGAAGCTTTTCACCTCACTTCCCATACTCAGGGAATAGCGCTTGATTCCCACTTTCTGGCACCAGGCACACATTATTTGTACATTTGACACATCATCTTCTATAATAAAAGTATAAGAAAAACGTTCATATCAGAAGCAAACATCCGTTCGTATTTAGACACACCCTGACCCTGACAGAGCTCCCGGGGTCGACTTGCAATTTCCGAACCTCACCATTTTCTGATAGAACAGGATGGCCAGTCTTATGGGGTGGAGCGGTAGGTACATTTGTTTGTTTCTCTCCTCAGGGGTATGTGGATGCTGATGTTTCCACAAGGCATTTTACTTAGAAACCAGAGCAACGAGACTACAAAGCTGCAAGAGTTCCAGGACTTCTTAGCCTCCTCTCAAAGTGCCTAGTCAATAGCCACAGTGAAAAACAAAGAGGCGCGTAAAATAAACAGCCCGTTTAGTCAAAGGGCCTGCGGAAAGTCTTCAACACGGGCACTGGGTGGGGCGCTCTGTGCCATGAGAACCTGAGTGTGCCATGCAATGCCTTCGTGTGAGCGTTGACAGTCGGGGGCCAGCAGCCCTAGGCATGTTCTCATCACAGGTAAGTGAACTGTGCTGTTGTTTCCTATGGCAGAATGATCCCCAAGTCAGCTGTCTCATCAAAAAGGGAGAAGTTGTAAATGGCCAGATCCTGGCAATGGGCAGCGTGAAGACCTGGCTTCCTGGGCATTCTCCTACAGTGAGCCTTCAGGCACTGGGGACCTCAGGGAAACACCAGCCTGATTTAGCATTTGATGTGGTTTCTGGGCCTTTGAAGAAGGGATGGTAATGAGGGTATGAGAGCATTCTTAGCCAGACTGGAGTTGGGGTGTCCTCTCAGCTCCTGGAAGACCCCTCAACCATGTCAACAGGTGCTCAGATGGGTTCTAGATGGTATGCCAATATTTTTAATATTTAAAACACTATATTGCATGTCCTTTATGTGAGAAGGAGAAACTTAGCCAGTACAAGCTACCATGACTGTCACGTCCATTATTGCTTAAGACAGATGGGTGGTTAAAGCAAGCAAAGAGAATGAATTAAATTAAATATACTGGGTAAAGCACAGTGCAGACAGGGAGAAACTACAGTAGGGTGGAGTCGGTGACACTCAAATGCCTGAAACTTGGGAATATCAGTCTCTTTTAGGGAAATAAAGATAATATTAGAAATAGTTTAAAATATTTTCTGGCTGCTTCTTAGGAGCTTTCACTATATTTTGAATAGAACACTTCATCCTTTCATTTGATTCTCTGTGTGTGTGTGTGTCTGTGTCTGTGTGCATGTCTGAGTGTCTGTGTGCATGTCTGAGTGTGTGTGCATGTCTGAGTGTGTGTGCATGTCTGAGTGTGTGTGTGCATGTCTGAGTGTGTGTGTGCATGTCTGAGTGTGTGTGTGCATGTCTGAGTGTCTGTGTGAATGTCTGAGTGTGTGTGTGCATGTCTGATTGTCTGTGTGCATGTCTGAGTGTCTGTGTGTGCATGTCTGAGTGTCTGTGTGCATGTCTGAGTGTCTGTGTATGCATGTCTGAGTGTGTGTGTGTATGTCTGAGTGTGTGTGCATGTCTGAGTGTGTGTGCATGTCTGAGTGTGTGTGTGCATGTCTGAGTGTGTGTGCATGTCTGAGTGTGTGTGTGCATGTCTGAGTGTGTGTGCATGTCTGAGTGTGTGTGTGCATGTCTGAGTGTGTGTGCATGTCTGAGTGTGTGTGCATGTCTGAGTGTGTGTGTGCATGTCTGAGTGTGTGTGCATGTCTGGGTGTCTGGGTGCATGTCTGAGTGTCTGTGTATGTATGTCTGAGTGTGTGTGTGCATGTCTGAGTGTCTGTGTGCATGTCTGAGTGTGTGTGCATGTCTGAGAGTGTGTGTGCATGTCTGAGAGTGTGTGTGCATGTCTGAGTGTGTGTGTGCATGTCTGAGTGTCTGTGTGAATGTCTGAGTGTCTGTGTGTGCATGTCTGAGTGTCTGTGTGAATGTCTGAGTGTCTGTGTGTGCATGTCTGGGTGTCTGTGTGCATGTCTGAGTGTCTGTGTATGCATGTCTGAGTGTGTGTGTGCATGTCTGAGTGTGTGTGTGCATGTCTGAGTGTGTGTGCATGTCTGAGTGTGGGTGCATGTCTGAGTGTGTGTGTGCATGTCTGAGTGTGTGTGTGCATGTCTGAGTGTCTGTGTGAATGTCTGAGTGTCTGTGTGTGCATGTCTGAGTGTCTGTGTGCATGTCTGAGTGTCTGTGTGTGCATGTCTGAGTGTCTGTGTGCATGTCTGAGTGTCTGTGTGCATGTCTGAGTGTCTGTGTGTGTATGTCTGAGTGTCTGTGTGCATGTCTGAGTGTCTGTGTGCATGTCTGAGTGTGTGTGTGCATGTCTGAGTGTGTGTGTGCATGTCTGAGTGTCTGTGTGAATGTCTGAGTGTCTGTGTGTGCATGTCTGAGTGTCTGTGTGCATGTCTGAGTGTCTGTGTGTGCATGTCTGAGTGTCTGTGTGCATGTCTGAGTGTCTGTGTGCATGTCTGAGTGTCTGTGTGTGTATGTCTGAGTGTCTGTGTGCATGTCTGAGAGTGTGTGTGCATGTCTGAGTGTGTGTGTGCATGTCTGAGTGTCTGTGTGAATGTCTGAGTGTCTGTGTGTGCATGTCTGAGTGTCTGTGTGAATGTCTGAGTGTCTGTGTGTGCATGTCTGGGTGTCTGTGTGCATGTCTGAGTGTCTGTGTATGCATGTCTGAGTGTGTGTGTGCATGTCTGAGTGTGTGTGTGCATGTCTGAGTGTGTGTGTGTGCATGTCTGGGTGTCTGTGTGCATGTCTGAGTGTGTGTGTGCATGTCTGAGTGTCTGTGTGTGCATGTCTGAGTGTCTGTGTGCATGTCTGAGTGTCTGTGTGTGCATGTCTGAGTGTCTGTGTGTGCATGTCTGAGTGTCTGTGTGTGCATGTCTGAGTGTCTGTGTGCATGTCTGAGTGTGTGTGTGCATGTCTGAGTGTCTGTGTGCATGTCTGAGTGTCTGTGTGTGTATGTCTGAGTGTCTGTGTGCATGTCTGAGTGTCTGTGTGCATGTCTGAGTGTGTGTGTGTGTGTGTGTGTGTGCATGTCTGAGTGTCTGAGTGTGTGTGTATGTCTGCGTGTCTGTGTGTGTGTGCATGTCTGAGTGTGTGTGTGTGCATGTCTAAGTGTCTCTGTGTGTGTGCATGTCTGAGTGTTAGTTTGCATGTGTATATATGTGTGTGTGTGTGTGCATGTCTGAGTGTCTGTGTGCATGTCTGAGTGTCTGTGTGTGCATGTCTGAGTGTCTGTGTGTGCATGTCTGAGTGTTAGTTTGCATGTTATATATATATGTGTGTGTGTGTGTGTCTGTGTGCATGTCTAAGCATGTGTGTGTACGTATGCATGTCTGAATGTGTCTGTGTGTGTATGTCTGAGTGTCTGTGTGCATGTCTGAGTGTGTGTGTGTGTGTGTGTGCATGTCTGAGTGTCTGTGTGTGCATGTCTGAGTGTCTGTGTGTGCATGTCTGAGTGTCTGTGTGCATGTCTGAGTGTCTGTGTGCATGTCTGAGTGTCTGTGTGCATGTCTGAGTGTCTGTGTGTGTATGTCTGAGTGTCTGTGTGCATGTCTGAGTGTGTGTGTGTGTGTGCATGTCTGAGTGTCTGAGTGTGTGTGTATGTCTGCGTGTCTGTGTGTGTGTGCATGTCTGAGTGTGTGTGTGTGCATGTCTAAGTGTCTCTGTGTGTGTGCATGTCTGAGTGTCTGTGTGTGCATGTCTGAGTGTTAGTTTGCATGTGTATATATGTGTGTGTGTGTGTGCATGTCTGAGTGTCTGTGTGCATGTCTGAGTGTCTGTGTGTGCATGTCTGAGTGTCTGTGTGTGCATGTCTGAGTGTTAGTTTGCATGTTATATATATATGTGTGTGTGTGTGTGTCTGTGTGCATGTCTAAGCATGTGTGTGTACGTATGCATGTCTGAATGTGTCTGTGTGTGTATGTCTGAGTGTCTGTGTGCATGTCTGAGTGTGTGTGTGTGTGTGTGCATGTCTGAGTGTCTGTGTGTGCATGTCTGAGTGTCTGTGTGTGCATGTCTGAGTGTCTGTGTGCATGTCTGAGTGTCTGTGTGCATGTCTGAGTGTCTGTGTGCATGTCTGAGTGTCTGTGTGTGTATGTCTGAGTGTCTGTGTGCATGTCTGAGTGTGTGTGTGTGTGTGCATGTCTGAGTGTCTGAGTGTGTGTGTATGTCTGCGTGTCTGTGTGTGTGTGCATGTCTGAGTGTGTGTGTGTGCATGTCTAAGTGTCTCTGTGTGTGTGCATGTCTGAGTGTCTGTGTGTGCATGTCTGAGTGTTAGTTTGCATGTGTATATATGTGTGTGTGTGTGTGTGTGCATGTCTGAGTGTCTGTGTGCATGTCTGAGTGTCTGTGTGTGCATGTCTGAGTGTCTGTGTGTGCATGTCTGAGTATCTGTGTGTGCATGTCTGAGTGTTAGTTTGCATGTTATATATATATGTGTGTGTGTGTGTGTGTGTGTGCATGTCTAAGCATGTGTGTGTACGTATGCATGTCTGAATGTGTCTGGGTGTGCATGTATGAGTGTCTTGTGTATTTGTGTGTCTGACTATGTATGTGTCTGTATGTATAGTGAATGTGCATGTACGTGTGTGTGGGTGTGTGCACGTGTCTGTGGACATGTGTGTGCATGCATGTGTGTGTCTGTAGGCATGTGGGGGGGGGGCATGTATGTGTGCGTGGGGGGGGCATGTCTGTGTGTGTGTCTGTGGGCATGTGTGTCTGTCTGTCTGTCTTTCTGTCTGTCTGTGGGCATGTGTATGTGTGTGTCTGTGGGCATGTGTGTGTGTCTGAGGGCATGTGTGTTTGTCTGTCTTTCTGTCTGTCTGTGGGCATGTGTATGTGTGTGTGTCTGTGGGCATGTGTGTGTGTCTGTCTGTCTTTCTGTCTGTCTGTCTGTGGGCATGTGTATGTGTGTGTGTCTGTGGGTGCGTGTGTGTGGGCGTGCGTAGCCCTAGTCGCCACTCTTAGCAGCAATCCTTCTTTACAGATCTGTTTTGTTCTAAGCCAGATTCATGATTCAGACATGAATGGGAATCACAAACTACCCAACAAGCTCTGGTGCAGCGTGTCTGATTTCTGAGTAAAATCCCCCAAAGACTAATTGCTAAGCAAGGCCTGATCCATGAGTTGTTGACATATTCATGGTTCACAGAGTCTGTCATGCAATCATTCCATTTCCAGGGGAAAGATTTGGTTTGAGGCACTGTGGCCATCAGCCTGCAAAATTAGAAACAAACTAATTTATAATGCAGTGACACGGCTTCTTCTCCGCAAGTGTCCACTCAGACCCACGTGCAGCACTTTGTCTACCACAAAAGAATAAACGTCGTCATTTTAATAATTTGTGCGATTTCTCAAATCACATTTCAGAATCTATGACTCATTATCAAACAAGACAGCATAAAAAGAGAATCTTTGATGTTAGCAAACACTTTTGATAACATAACAGCCTTTAAATAAAGTCAAAAATATAAATTCAAATGTAACATAATTACCGCATTGACAGATGTGTTCTGCCAATTATTTCTATTTCGCATGATTTCGATATGGATTCCTGTCTACACACAGATACTTCATGTGGCAAGAAAAGTTAGCAAGAGTTCTCTAGGTGACCGCATGTGAAGTGCATCCTTGGATTGGTAACCATTTTAAAATGATCGCCCATCACTACTACACTAACAAGCCCTAATAATTCCTATTGTCCCCATTGATACAACGCCTTAAAATCTTAGGCTCCTGAAAAAGAAGAAGACACCACACAGCTCTCATAAATGACCCACGCAATGGTCTTGCTTCTGGTGAGATCTGTAAGGGAAAAAAATGTCATGAAGGAGATCATTTGTTCTCACAGTTCAAGGAGGACCCGATTTCCCAAGGAGCCATTCCAGAACATTCATCTCCCCTCAGCATGTCTGGCTTGACAAAGGAAGCGTGAGTTTTAAAGTCCTGACTTTGTTGGCTGCGATGGACTGGAGCAGAGACTAGAAGGGCAAGGTAGAGCGCTTAGCCCACCACAGGGCCTGGCCCTGGGGAGGACACACACATGTACAGGATCAAAGGGCATCTCAGGCCACCCGGTAGGCCCGCTTGTCATGTTCTAAAGAGTGGCAAGGACACCACTTCCTGACAACAGGACCTAACAAATAAAAGCATTAAAATTGAAAACATACTGGGTTCATGCAATATTCTTACTAGAAAGCTCCAAGGTGGGAGGTAAGACAAAGGAATCGTGCAGTTTGGTTTTCGCGGTGAGAAGAGTTGTCGGATGGTAGCTGGCATCTGTCCTGTTAAATAAATCAGCATTCCTGTCTGTTCTGCTTCCTACAGGCAAATACTCTGGGAAAGGCCCAGCAGACGTCTCCTGTCCTGTCATCCAGCTTCTCAACAATGAACGACCCAAAGATGAGTCTGGGAAGTGGGTTATTCCAAAAGGTCACAGAAATATTTTCAGACATGGCAGGTATTCCAGTCTTATAACAGCCAATTAATGCCACACTTCAGAAACTAAAAGAACTGTAATGGTTCGTCAGTCAGAACAGCTCAGATTCTATCACCAGACGCAGTGTCTTATAGAATGACTACCCCTAAAAAGTAAACCTTTCCTAAGAAATTGCAGCCAAAATGTGTTTCAATTAAATCTGTTTTTTTTTTTTAACCTTGAAGTCTGGTGTGCTTTTATCATCAATTTGACACAACCTAGAGTTGTGGGGAAGAGGAAACCTCAGTTGAGGATTTACCTAGATCAGACTGGCCCGTGGGTATGTCTGCACAGAATTATCATGGCTATTAATTGATGTAGGAGGCTCTAGCCCACTATGGGCAGTACCTGTGTGTGAGCCAGTAAGCAGCTATCACCCATAGTTTCTGGCTGTCTTGAGCTCCCAGGCTGATGTACCTCAGTGACTGACTGTGACCTGGAAGTATAAACCAAACAAACTCTCTCCCAATTTGCTGCTGGCCCGAGAATTTCAGCACAGCAACAGAAAGGGAACTAACTGTGGTAACAGCATGTATGCTTACCTGGTGAGACAGAAGGTTTGGCAACTCAGCTTCTTCCTAAGGGGACCTATTTTCAATGATTTATTTTTTTTTTTTAAGTCTCCAAACTAGATAAAAAAATTTTATTTATCTCCTACGTAGGCTAAAAGTGTGCACCATTAAAGACTTGGGGTTATATCATTGAAGACTCATATGACTGACAGGCTTATATTGCGGCCTATATTATGGCAATTAGCCTGTATTTTTTCATAATGAACAATGCAGCAACAAAGGCAAAATGCTTAGTGTTAAATAACATTCCCAGAGTGAAGAGTCTGTATACCATGATAAAATTTTCATGTGCCACATATAAATATTTATCAGGCAAGAATGCATGTTTCAATTAATCAGGAAAGTTGGTGCCACCTCTTTAGCATTTAATCAAGTAAAATGTTTGTGGCGTCTTCTTTCTAATGTTCGAAGAGCTATAAGACATTTTTCTAGTGTGCGTTCCAGAAAAAGAAGTCCAGATTAATAACTCTAAGATGAAATAAAAGTTGTATTTGTTTATAACTGTACAGAGAAATATGAGTGTGCACATTTCTGAAATGCCTTGCTGAGTGGCTTGAGCAATTGCCTTATCTGGTGACTTTTAAAAATAAGGATGGCCATTGGTCAGTGGTCTTCTTAGGCCACTTCAACTGAAGCAATGAAAAGAAATACTGAATTACTTGATACGAGCCCAAGGAAAATCGAGGGGACCTCAGCAGGCCCCAAACAATGACGCTGTGACTTTAGTAGCAACTTCCATGAGAGTATAAAACTGAGAACAAATGAAAAGGAATTTGCTGGCTCTCCTGCCACAATTCCTAGAATTCACACATCCAAACAACCATCTGAGGACCTCAAGTATGTATGAAACACCTTGCAAAGTTGCCTGAAGATGCTCCTGTGTGCTCTCCACACCATGGAATGAGAGCCTGGGCAGCGCTCGGGTCAGTTTGCTTGCAGGAGCTGCTAATTTAAGAACAGGATGAAGGGGAGGCCAGCGAGACGGCATGGCTGGCAAAGGCACTTGCCGCCACGCCTGGCGACTTGAGTTTCATACCCAAGACACATGTGGAGGGAAGACAGAAAAAACTTCAAAAGTTGTCCTCTGAGCCCTCTCTATACACCTGTTACACACACACACACACACACACACACACACACACACACACACCACAGGCAAAACTAGAGTTTAAACTTGATTTTCTTTTCAGTCTATCTGCAAAGAAAGAAATTTCATCTCGAAATGATTCAATTCTAAAGATCTTAAGGCATTCCAAGTTAACAGTCTCTATAGCAATGGTGCTCAGCCTTCCTAACGCTGCGACCCTTCAATACTGTTCCTCATGCTGTGCTGACCCCCAACCATAAAATTACATCTTTGCTATTTCGTAACTGTATTTTTGTTACTGTTATGAATCATAATGCCAATGTCTAACATGCGACCCTTGTGAAGGGGTCACGATCCACAGGTTGAGAACCGCTGCTCTAGAGGCTCCTGCAGGAACTTCAGCACAATTCTCCGTGCTCTGGAAGTGAGCCCACGAAGAGGGCTGTGGAAAACTTGAACCCCGTACCAATAGGAAATCATGGCTGCCCACCATCCAGTACTTCCTAGCTTCCAGGCACAGCGTATTTCACCCTCCTCTCCATTATTTACTCTTAATCGCAACCACCCACCCCCAGGTGGACACTCACTCTTTCCCAGCTGTGGAGGTGGAAAGAGAGTTTAGAGGTGGCGCCATCTGCTCCAGCTTGCACAGCAAGCCCACACCTAAGCCCACGTGCAGGCTTCCAGAGGCGGAGCTCTCAACCCCTGGACCTTAGCGACCAGTGCCTTTCCAAGAAGGTAAGGCGACACACCACTCACATGCACATCCCCGGTGAAAAAGAACAAAAGCTACCTCTGATTTGGCTACTGACAAACAGCTGAGAGACATGCAGGTAGATTTAGCTGAAATCAGAAAGGTCAAGTGTCTTGGAGGAGACGGATGAAGTGTTAGTCAATCAATACACATTGATTGATTTTTTTTTAAACAAACAAGTTAAAGGCCCACAGTGCAAGCTTTGCTCTTTTATGACTGGGAGACACAGTGCTACAAATATTCCAGCTGAACATGTAGCAGCAAGTACTCCGTAGCCGCTGAGGAATAAGATGGCAGAAGGAATAGCGGGCAGGAAGCAGCTATTCTAACCACAAGGCGAACAACATTCTCACCAGCCTTCTCAGGACAGGGAATCACTGGTACATGAGTCCTTCTGGCTTTTCATGTGGCAAAGGGAGACCACCCACATACCTGATTTCAAAGGTGCCACTGTGAAATATCCTAGTTTCAAAGAACTCTCCCTCAATTGCCCACTAATATTAAATTCAACCATTGGAGGATCATTTATTTGTCTCTATTATATCTTACTCCCAAGTATAAAGTTTCTAAAAGCAAAGAGTTTCTCCATATTTGTAAATCATAATTCTATTTATATAAACATAAAGTTTATATTTTAGGCTCAGTGATTTATTGTAAAAAGTGTCCACGGGTGAGGGGGGAGTGGCGTGCTGGAGGTAGGGCTGGTTCCAGTGAGAAAGGCAAAGAAGCAGCAATGGGAGAAGCAAGAACACAAGAAGCCTCAGGTTACTGCTAAGCATATGGCTTGCTGTGTCTGTGCACACATGTATGGGCATGCATACCTGCAGAGGCCAAAGGACAGCTTTAGATGCCGTCCTCAAGAACACAGTCCATTTTCCTTGAAGCAGGGTCTCTTATTGGCCTGAGCTCACAATGGGCTAGACTGAGTAGACCCTAAGATCCAGGGATCTGTATGTCTTTACCCACCGAGGGAGTTACAGGAACCCTACCACACCTTCTTAAAATGGATTCTGGGGGCTAAACTCAGGTCCTCAGCAATTTACAGACTGAGCTATTTCCCCAGTTCTTGGGAATCTTTTTGAGCCCTCAAATTCAGCACAAAAGATATGAAAGTACTAGGGAAGAATGGCATATAGCTAGGAATCATTAGAAATGAAAAAAGTAAGAGGGAGGTCTACTGTCGGCAGCTTCAAGGTGTGACATCCTTCACACAAATAAAATAATAGCGTATACTGCCTTGCAAACATAAGTGGCTACCGTATGAAACACAGCATGGCAGGCATCATAATGTCTTATTAAAAAGACCGAGACAGAGACACTGGTGTAAACATCACACCTTCAATGCCCTGGTTTCTCTTCCTATGGTATAATGTTTTCACCTTTTACTAATATTAACCTGTATCTGGGAACAGAGGGAAGTCTTTTGGGTAGTAATGCCCACAATCACACTGCTGCTATGCTATACATAAAGGAAACATCCCAAGATTTACTGCAAATGAGAGACACACGAAATGATACGTGTCCTCTGTGGGTCACCTGGAGAGGCACCTGTCTCTCCAGCTATACCCCTCCCATGGGTGACATCTGTAGAACTATTGACTGTTTTTGAATACAAGGAGCAATCCGGAAACAGGTTAGATCTCAGTATCTCAGATTAAGAGCAAAGCCACTGATATTAATAAAGAAGCCTCACTTAGAGTTAATCTTTTTTTTAATGTTTGAATTAATAGTTGACAAGATGTTACCAAATATATCACCATACTGCCAGATATTCTGTAATTAATAGATGCGATTTCTTTGTAATTATTACATTAACAATCCACACATGGGTGGATCTTTCTAAGTGCCTGAGAAGTTGGCTCTTTTAAAAAGTATCAGAGTAGCAGCTAGGTGTCTACCACTTTGGTAACTGAGCTATCAAAATTTTCCCAAGAGAAGAGTCTAAATTACTAAAATTTTATGCACCTAGTTGCCATTAAACGACTAGATACAATTAAATGATAAAGGCCTTTTGGCTTGAATCCAAACATCCCTCTTAGGCTCATATTTTAAAGCCTGCTCCCCAGCTGGTGGCAAAATTTTGGGAGAGAAGCTTAGCTGGTAGAGGGGTCACTGGAGGCTAGCCCTGGGAGACTGAGGCTAGCCCTGGGAGGTGACACCTGCCCCTGGCTCCTAGCATGCTTTCTACTTGCTGGTTCGCCATGATGACAACAGCCTCTGCCACATGCTTCTTCCACACTGTCATCCTCACCATAGGGGACCTAAACTCTGAGCCAAAATAAAATGTTCCTCCTTTAAGTTGTTTCTGTCAGGTTTCATAGTCACAAGTTTAAAAAGTAACTAATAGAAAGTCAACATATGAGTCTTTGAAGTACCTAAAATATCAGAAATTTTCTTTTGAAAGTAGATCTGAATTAATTTCAAGACTATAAGTTCTCTACATTATTCTAAATTGAGTAGCGCTTAATTCCCAAATAAAATCTTATCACTAGTCTTTGCCTATCATACCGTGCGTCTGAGGACTTGTTTTCGTGGTACCAGAGGGCACCATGCAATCTTCCAAAGAAAGGAAGCAACTAACAGTCCCACTGAACTATGACACTTATGAACCATAACAATGATCAGAATGGCAAAATAATCCTAAGGGTGCAGTAGTGGCACACAAGCCTTGGCAGGAAGCAGCAACTCTCTAATTGTATTTAACATTCTCTCAACAAAAGAGCAACTATTCTATTACTGGAAACCTGGGCAGCTACCCAGGACTAGTAAAGTCAGAATTCTAGGAGGAGAACCTACAACCACCGCTTCACCAAACCAGCACCATCCCTTCCTACATGCTAAATATCTGTATTGATACCCACAGGCAAGGAGAGTCCTCACCCCCTACCAAGGAAATGTCTCTTTGAAACAGACAGAAGCCATTACAGAAAACCACAACCGAACAAAATGTAGAGTTGTGGAGCCCCATCACAATGGATACATCTAGAAAACACTCCTGTACCTAGGGCTCAGGAAACAGTGCAGAAGAGGGGGCAGAAAGATGTTAAGAAGCAGAGGATAAAAGATTTTGTTGTGAGATTGTGTCTCGTCAGAAGCTCTACTCAGCAAGTTTCATCAACATGACTGCCTAAATATAAGCTGAACGAGGACAAGAGCGGACATGCCAAGAGGACAACGGAAACACCATGAGGCCTCAACGCTACACAAAAACCACAGGCAACTAAGGAATGAGGAGCGTGGGAGAAAACATCTTCCCCAGGGAAGAGCACACCAATGGCTTAGCCAATACCAGTGGTCTGCTCTGATAATATAGTTGTACAAGCAACATTATACAGACTGAGAAGGTTGTATTTGTGTATTTAGGAATATATACATGCATGCAACAACAATTTATGAAAGAAAGAAGCTATGAATTTGGAAGCATAAGGAGGAAAATATGGAAGTATTTGTAGGGAGGAAAGAGGAAGGAGAAATGTAATTATATTATAATCTCAAAGACTAAAAGAATGAAAATCTAGCCTCTATATGTAGACTAAAATTTGGTTCTAATAAGTCAAAAAATAAATGCATATTAACCCAAATTACAAAAAAGGTTAATTTTTCAGTTTCCTAATGAAACTCTCCCTATTGTATATCTATTATCCTATGTCATTATAGACGGAGGAACTAAGGATGCGTTTCCTGAAATAATCAGGGGTTTACATGAAGGTATTCATGCTAGGTAACTAACAGGTGAAGGACATTGAGTTGAACATGATGTGGCGTTGCTTGAAAGAGAAAAGACAGGAAGTGTGTGGCCCAAGATGCAGCATGCAGGATGCAGAATGCAATAAGAGAGAAGCCAAGATCTTCAGGAGATGTGTGGGGAGCTCAGTGGGGCAGTTGCATCTTGGAGGGCTTAGAAGGAGAGCAAGCTCAAGGCAAGGAAAGACAGTGAGAATTGCAGGACCCAGGAAGTGGCGGGCAGGGTTTCCTAAAGACACCCAGTTGACCAAGGCAGTGTAAAGGGATAGGTCAAAGATAAAACTGGTGGAAATCGGGATGGATATGGTATACCATATCAGTTCTCAATGGGAGAGAAGAGGCCTCACTAAAGAGCAGGAGAGCATCATGTGTCTCGTTCATTGCATGTGCTTGGTACCTAACATGTAACCACCTATAGACCATGAAGGATGGATGGATGGATGGATGGATGGATGGATGGATGGATGGATGGATGGATAGATGGACGGACAGATGGACAGATGCAGAAGAAAGGCAATGAGGTTCTGATCTTATAGAACTTCAGAGGGAAACTAAAACAAGAACCCCAAATGTAGGCTCCCAGAAACAATTCTAATTACAGACAGCTCATATTCCTATGTTTCTAATCAAACAAAGGCATCCAGAGCTTTAGTTCTTGCTGGAGACCAACTCTGGAACCAAGTTCACACAGAAAGAAGTTGCTTTGCACGCACCATCCCTTCCTTGCTTATTTTTCCAGCACCTAACAGAGAAAGAAAATAAAAGGAGAGCCCACAAATTCCCAAAGCTGGGCACTGAACAACCCTAACCTGGACTCTGAACTCCTTCAAGGCCAATGAGACACAAATGGAAAATTCCCTGATGGGTCTTGGTCAAAATATAGAGGCATTAGAATTGCTATGCAAAATTACATTCAGGTTGAGCACAAGGTATATATTAAATGCAAATGAATTTGACTTTTAGACTTCTATGTCACCCCTAGATCGTCTTATTATGCACATGCAAATATTCCAAAATCTGGGGGAGGATCCAAACACTTTTGGCTCTACGCGTTTCTAAAAAGGGCTCCACAACCTCTAATTTCCTCTTGAATACCACACGGAACCTGGAATCTCCAGCGCTACACTCCTAAGCGCGTGTTTCTGCTTTCCTGGGGCCGACTGATTCACTAGGAAAGAGGCTTCAACCCACAGTTCTCAGAGACATGCCTTCCTTTGCCTCTCAGCACTCACTGTAGACAGTCTGTCTTCCCTATATAATCACCCAAGAAACTCGAAAAGGAAGTGGGAAAGGTTGACTTCAGAATAAACAAAAACCAAAGCCCTATATGGAATATTTCCCAAAGCGTAGCCCACAGAACACTAATCTCATGGGGAACTTAACTGACTGTTATTTTTAAAAAGACTTCCATGGTTAAACATGTGTGGAAAACATTGGGCTAGACAAAGCCAAACAATGGACTTTTTTTTTCCTTTTCTTTTTTCTTGTTTTTATAAAGGACGTGTTGGTTCCACCAATACAAAACCGAGGATCTTTACGTGTGCAGTATTTCACAGATTTAACCATGTACATGTCTTTTCATTAAAACTCTCAAGATAGAACTTGTGAGGAAGCCCCTCCCTGAGGTACCTATGTTACCACCTTTCCATGTTAGCACCTACATTAGCACCACACACTTCCCTGTGGGCCATTAATTATCAGGAAGGTTTCCCCTCTTTTGTGCAGAATTAGATTCTCAGTTCCAGGAACACCTTTTATCAGTGCTGGGTAGAAAGATAGTCATGGGGCAAAGACTGGATATCTCTGATCACAAAGTCCCATGGTGTCTGCTACACCCAACAAATACAGAGCGGGCAACCCTTTCCCTGCAAATTCCTGGGGGAAATGGCAAAAATCCACAAAAGCGCAAGCAATACGGCTCTTAGCAGTCTGAATAAATCACACCCCTGGTTGACTGCCACAGACAAGGAGCTAAGGAAAGCCTTGTCCCCACAGCTGCACCTCGGGTCTGATCTACTGACCGACCTAAGATGCCCTGGGACAAAGACACTATGACCACAGATTCGTTCCCTATAGACTCCTCTCCTCGTACTTGAGGCTCACTGAGTAGCTACTCCACAAATGCACAGTATTAGGAACGAGAGAATCAACTCAAAAAGTGTGGGATTGAGTCTTCATTTGGTGCTGGAAAAGCTGTTCTAAGCATGTCCTTCCTCAAAGGACATTATTTAAAAAAAAAAAACTGGCAGCATATAAGGGCCAAAAGGTTAACAAGCCTGTCTGTACAGGAGTTCAGAACAAGAACACTCTTAAACGAACCAAGGAAAGCTGGCTAGGACATCACTAACAAAGAAAATGACCTTGCTTCGCTCACGACGACTGCCCCCTGGACATCTTAGCGAGTCGCGTCAGATGCTGCGCACAAACTCCTCCCCCAAACCAGCCCTCTTCATCATGCTTTCTACTGCAGTAGCTGGCCCCACCATCCAGCCATAATCTCGTGACAGAAGTCTGTATCCTTTCTGCCTTTTAGCCTCCCACCTTCTGAATAATCCCATGGTAATAATCGCATGTCCTAAATACCCTAAATAAGCTGGGGGTGGCACACACACTTAATCCCAGCCCTCGGGAGGCAGACACAGGTGGATCTTTGAGTTCGAGGCCAGCCTGGTCTATAGGGTGAGTTCCAGGGCAGCCAGGGTTACACAAAGAAACCCTGTCACGAAAAACAAAAACAAGATAGAAAAGAAAAAGAATGCCGATTGCCCTAAATATTTTGAAAATATATCTATCCATCCAGTCGTCTACTTATATGAAAGGCGCTACTCTAAGTGTCTTGCCACATGGAGTTTTTATTTCTTTCCATCCAAGCAAAGCTACCAGCATCTCTTCCTTAAAGTACAGGTCGCCTCCTGTGTCACCACTGTCCAGTTCATTCCATGTTGCATGCAAGGAATTCTAAACAAAAAATATGATCACTGCTCCCATGTAAAATAAAACTCTTCAGGGTTCTCGTGTGCTTCACCCATCCCCCGCCCCGTCCCCCTGCAAGGTGACATCCTTGACTTGATTTCTATGTCTCCCTTCACCAGCCCCTCATCGGTCTCATTGGTTCTATGTCTCTCTTTACCAGTCACTCATTGGTCTCTATGGTTCCCGCGACCAGCCTCTCACTGATCTCATGGTTCCCATGACCAGCCTCTCATTGATCACTATGATTCCTGTGACCAGCCTCTCATTGGTCTCTAAGGCTCCCGTGACCAACCTCGTGGTCTGTCAACTCTCTGGGTTCTGACTTCTTGACTTCCTTGAAGCTCTGAGCCATCATTACACGTGATCTTTCCTTACCTACTGAGTCCTTGACCAATGCAAATTTTTCTTGCTTTTATTAAACTTCAGCATATCATAGGCTTCCTGTCTTTATACCGGGAGGCATCCTACAAAAGTCTGGGCCTTATAACCCTCAGACATAATTGGGATTTGATTTCATTTGCTATGTTTTAATACCTGTCTCCCTGACTACATATAAGTTGGGTAAGACAGGAACCATGTCTGTTCTGTTCACTAGAATGAAATGAGCCTCGTCTTAAGAAGGAAAAGCAAGATGTTTGCCGAGCACACCTTGAGCGGGTGACACGGGGGTGGCATGGAGGGATGAAGCCAAGGACACAGAGAACAAAGTTGCCTCACATGGAAACGGCAAGGAAAAGCTCCAGAACAGACGGATCGTTATTTCCACACTTCTTCGCCAAGTCCACAAAGCAAGCCTTCTTAACTGTACAGGAACTTAGAGGAGTCAGCGCTGGGGATGCCCCTAGGATAACAAGACATTCCAGAAACAGCCACCCCAGACAAGGAAAGGAGGGGAACTGACGGTTCCTTTGATTTCCTGTCAGCATCTTAGCCTCTGGTGACCTGGGGCTGAATATCCTGAAACAACTTTCTCAACCACATCATAAACACAAAAGAACAGTCCCAAGGCTGCCTCTGAAATCACAGAGGAGCCACAACCTGGTGGCATTTCCCCTTCAGAAGGTAGTCCTGGGCCCTCCACTAACGTAACCAATGACCCTAAGGAGGTCATTTTGACTATTTAAAAAGGGAGGGGAGCTGGGCGGTAGTGGCGCATGCCTTTAATCCCAGCACTCAGGAGGCAGAGGCAGGCGGATCTCTGGGAGTTCGAGACCAGCCTGGTCTACAAGAGCTAGTTCCAGGACAGGCACCAAAGCTACAGAGAAACCCTGTTGCGAAAAACCAAAAAAAAAAAGGGGGGGGAGCAGAGAAAAACATAGAGCTCAATAAAAATCAATTTAAAAAAAGTATAGACAAAAGCTATTCTTTTTTTCCTTTCCTTTTTCTTAAAAAAAAAAAAATCCCTCACTTAATTTCATTTCTGTTATTCTATCTCCTCACCATAGGGGGCCTAAGAAACTCTTTGGATGACAAGATGGTTTTATAAATGAACCTTTCTGAGTGCCACAACATTTGAACTACCAGCAGTACAGTGCTCTGTTTCTTATTCCTTATTGTATATTAAATTAAACATTGATAGGGCAAGACAAATAGTCTTCAGATTATAACTTTTAAACCCTCTTCCATCAGCTTCTGGTCTTTCTCTGTGATCTTCCACACACATGGTATTTTCGTCTTAAGTTTCCCAGGAAATAGAATCCGAGACAAATATAAATAAGTGTTTTAATGAGCATGTGATTCCAGCAAGTAGGAGCAAACATCAAGAGACTGAATGTAGGGAGGAGGAAAAGCCAGCAGAAGTTTATGCTATTGAAATGGCCACTGCTCAGAGAGATTGGCATGCAATCACATGGCTTCTTCTTTGAGTTTATTAAATATAGTTTGTAGCTATCCATCCAGGGCCAAAAGAAGGAAGATGCATCCCTCAGCTTTTATTCCCCGTTAATCTAGTGTGTTAAGCCCTTTTGGTGTTCGTCTGTGTGAGTGGCAGTCTAACAGTCCCCATGGACTACCCATGCTGCCGTGTTAGAGAAGCCTCAAAATAGGGGACCAGATACACACACCGCATGTATATGACTAGGAGCTTCTTGACCACACACACACACACAAACAACATGTATCTTACTCTTTAGATTTCACCATGATCCGTCTGCACATAACTAGATGGTAATGCCTCAATAATCAGGAATGATGAGAGCTGGGATTATGTAGCTTAGTTGGTAGAGCCCTTACCTACCATGGATAAAGCTTGATCCCCAGCACCACCTAAACCTCAGTGTGATGGTACACACCTGTAAATTCCAGCACTCGGGAAGAGGCAGGGTGAGCCAAAGTCAAAGGTCACCCCACTTATATATGGAATTAGAGGCTGGTCTGGGCTAGAGGCACTACATATCCCCACACCCCAAAATCTACTTGTTTTAGGGCAGCTATAAGCAAATCAGATACAGGTTAAATATAGAGCTGTATCAAGAGGAAACAGTAATCTTTGAGAAGAAGATTTATTTTTAGAAGAAAGGAAGGACTGATATTTTCTAATCTATGAATAAATGTTATACACACAATTTTATGTCCAAGTTGAAGACCTGAAGAAGCCCAGGTCATGCACTGTTGATGAATTTGTTCCTTGTTTTCCATTATGATATGCTAATGTTACAATGAAAATTCTTCAAATTAAGAACTGTTACAATGAAATTGTAACAAATGAAAATACCTAACAAATACCACATTTGTTTTGAGTACCTGTTTATGGACAATTATCAGGTAACAAGATTTATGTCTTTTCAGCATTAGCAAATACTCCAATCACCTTGCAAGAGTAGTTAGTGTGTTAATTTACACTCTCATTGGTTGCGAGTCCCAGTTGCTCGTATCCTATCACCACCAGGGCAGTGCCAGTCCTTTCATGCTAGTGTGTGCGTACGATTCTCCTTATAATTCCTAGGATGTAGTCATCTTATGCATGTGAGTGTTTGGCTTTCATGTGTGCGTGCACACTACATGTACAGACTACACTCTAGCCACTCATCACTGGGCAGTCTGTCATTCCACTCTAGCGTGTGTGTATGATTCTCATTAGAATTCCTAGGATGTAGTCATCTTATGCATGTGAGTGTTTTGCTTTCATGTGTGTCCATACACCACATGTGTGACTAGTGACTGTAAAGGTCAGAAGAGGGCATCGGAGCCCCTGGAGCTGGAGTTATGGATGGTTGCGAGCCATCATATGGGCGCTGAGAATTGTACTTGCGTCCTCTGCAAGAACAAGGGCTCTTCCATCTCTGCCCCCGACACTAAACCAGCCAATCCCTGAGCAAGGAAAACTGACCAATCACTGAGGCCCTAGAGGCTTGGAATTCTCCTAAGGCCTGGAAAGCCTCCTTACATCATAGTGGGCAGCCAATCCTAAGCTTGGAAGTCTGAATTCCAAGGGACAGCCAATCACAAGCCCAGGGGCTTGGACTTCCCCCAAGGCTCTTTCGTTATTTCAACCCCTTGTATTTGCTGCTCAGGGTCTCTCCTGCACTGTTCTTGTTCCTACTGCCACTGTCATTGCTGCTATTGCAGCTTCCAAAGGATGGAGGGACCTGAGTTAACTCACAAATAAAGACTCTTTGTTTGTGCATCCGGGGGAAAAAAAAGAAGAAGAACAAGGGCTCTTAACCACCAAGCCCCATCTCATTATAATTTTAAATTTTATATCCCAAATGACTAGTGAGATTGAACAATTTTATAACATTTATAAATTCCAGGATTTCTTTGGTTAAGTATCTGCTCATAGTTTTTGCTTGCTATCCTATTGGGTAGTTCTATATTTTATATACGTCTTCTTTACATTTTAAGAAGTGGATCCTTTGTTGGGACACAAATTAAAACATCATCTCCTATCCAATGATAACTTTTCCATTCTTTTTAAAGATTTATTTAACTTGTTTATGCCTATGAATGCTCTATTTGCATGTACGCCTGCATGGCAAAAGAGGGCATCAGATCCCAATATAGATGGATATTATATCATATGGGTGCTGGGACTTGAACTCAAAACCTCTGGAGGGGCAACCAGTACTCTTAACCACTGAGTCATCTCTCCGGCCCCATTTTTCATCCCTTTAAAGATAACTTAAAAAAAACCAAAACAGATATGATAGTGCACGCCTTTAATCCTAGCATGTGATGGAGACAGAGGCAGGTGATCTCGATGAGCTTAAGGCCAGTCTGGCCCACCAGTCCATCCAGGGTTGCACAATAAGACCTTCTTTTAAAAAGGTATTTCAGGGGCTGGAGAGATGGCTCAGTGGTTAAGAGCATTGCGTGCTCTTCCAAGAAGATCCGAGTTCAATTCCCAGCAACCACATGGTGGCTCACAACCATCTGTAATGAGGTCTGGTGTCCTCTTCTGGCCTACAGACATATATGCAAACAGAATAGTGTGTCCATAATAAATAAATAAATATTTTTTTAAAAAAAAGGTATTTCACAGTTGGGGCTAGAGAGAGTTCAGCAGTTAAGAGCAATGGCTGCTCTTCCGCAGGACCCAGGTTCAGTTCCCAGCACTCAATGGTAACTCACAACTGTGTGTAACTCCAGTTCCAGGGAATCTGGCACCTTCACACAGACATGCGTGTAGGCAAAATATCAATGCATATTAAAAATGATCTTTAAATAAACATATATATTTTTATATATTTTATTTTCAATATAAAATTTTTTAATGTATTAAGGGGCTGGAGAGGTGGCTCAGCAGTTAAAAGTACTGGCTGCTTTTCCAGAGGTCCTGAGTTCAATTTCCAGCAACCACATGGTGGCTCACAACCTTCAATGGTGGGATTTGATGCCCTCTTCTGGCATAAAGGTGTACATGCAGATAGAACACTCACATAAATAAATAAATAAATAAATAAATAAATAAATAAATAAATAACTCTTTTAAAATATATGTATCTTTTTTAATGTCTGTGGAGACAAGGTGACTGTATAGTCCAGGCTCGATTTGAATTCACAATCCTTGTAAGACTGGACCTGGTGGCATATTGCTCGAATGTCAGCATTTGGAATACTAAAGGAATAGGTATAAGTTTGGGGCCAAGATGGAATATATAGCAGGTTTCAGACTAGCCAAGATAACATAGTGAGACCTCGTCTCAAAAGACAAAAACAAAAGCAAAAAAAATCTTTTGTAAACTACACTTAATTATTGTGCTCATGTGTGTGAGTGTGCGTGCACGCATATGTGCGTGTGTGTACCAAGGTGTGGGTGTACATCTGGAGGTCAGAGGACAACTTGAATTGGTTCTCTCCTATCATGTGGACTCTGAGCATTAAACTCAGGCAACTGGGCTTAGGGGTAAACACCTTTATCTGCTGAACTATCTTGCCAAATCAAAAGTATCTTTTAATCAACTGAGAATTTTATTTTAATCATCTATCAAAACAACATCTCTCTTTATCACAAGTTCTTTAAGTGCATAACTTAAGAAACTTTGGCCTACTTAAGACCCTGCACAACCTTGAGCAGAACAAAGTTTAGAATTTCTAATGAGGGGCCCCGATCCCATGACCAGACCTCCCCTCCACGACCCCATCCGACCATCATTCTCTCATAAAAGACTCATTTCCATATGTTACTATAACCTTCATGCTTCTACAAAAATTCATGCTGGAATTTTTATCACAATTACATTAAACATATTAATCAATTTGGGAAGAAGATACCTTTTTACAATATTAGACTCTAATCTATAAGCATAATATAGGTCTCAATTATTTATGTCTTCTTTAATTTTCTTAACAATGAACTCTTTCAAACCACCTTAGGCATATTTTGCTAATTTTTTCTTTAAATATTTGAAGCTAGTATATACAGTTTTCAAATAAGTTTTAAGAACTGTTTTGTGACAAGTATTACAGATTTCAATAAAGCTGCTCATGAATTATGTTTTCCTATAGATTAAGGTTATGGATTTATACAAATTAACGTTTCAAATCCTTTTCTTTTTCCAAGATTATTTTAGTGAATTCTAATATTTTCATATTCTAATACAAATGATGGCTAGGGCCATCTACAGAGGTTCATTTCATTTTGGTCTCTAGGAGTAAGCTCTTAATATCACTTCTGAACAGTTGCCACAGATGCTTGTGAATTCTTATGTCATATTAAAGAAGGGCTAGTCTGTTTGTTCTTTGCGAGAGATTTTTACTGTGTTACATTTTATCTAATTATGTTTCTATATCTATTAAGATTTATACTGTTTTGAATTATTCTCTTAATGTAACTAGATTGACTAAGTTTTACAATTTATATCAATTTTATCAGCCTTGTGTTCCCCCTAAGGGGGAAGAAACCAAGTTAGTCACAGTTCATTATTCTTTTGTATATATCACTGTCTGTGGTTTACTATAATTTTGTTTAGGATTTTACATTGTAAAACGAAAGTTTCTATTTCAATGGTCACATAATTCTTTTAAAATATCCCTTTCTTTATTATAACACCTTGCTATGTAAAGTGATAAAGTTAAGCTAAGCTCATAAAGGAAGCGGCAGTTGTCATCTTTTTCTATTCTCTAGGAGAGTCTCTCTTTTTCTTAAATAGTTCACTGAATTTATCACGGATGGCATCTCTATCTAGACTACTCTTTGGAGAAAGGATTTAATTGTTTTATTTTTGTAAACATAGGACTATTTAGTTTTTCTACTTCTTCATGTGCATGGTTTGGTAAGTTAAATTAAATAGAATATGACTTCTCTTTTGCGGAAATTCTCGGAATTACTTCCAGGGGTCACTATTCACGTGTAACACCAAAACAATGAAGTCTCAAGACAGAAACGGCAATCTTTTCATCCAGACACTTCATTTTCTAGCACTTTTAATCATTTTAAAAGATCTATTATTTCAATTCGCTCTGTTGTTCAGGGTATCAATTAATAATCATTAAAAACTGTTCCAAACAGAAGAAAGAAAAAAATTGTTCCAATACAATTGAAATAAATCATGGACATGTATACAAAGGTCATAATGACACTAATTATTATGTATAATTAATCTAACATTTTATAAAAGTTGTTCCAAAATAATTAATGGACTGAAGAGACAGCTTAGGGAATGGGGAGGGGAACAGTTATACGTCTGAGAGAGTATTCATCTCTAAACGACACAAAGAACTAAACAATAAATCCAACAACTCCATCAACAAACAGACTAACAAAATGGACAAGTCTCAAAAGATGAACTACAAATAGCTTCTAAGCATATGAAAAGATGATCAACCTCACTAACATTGGAGAAATCCAAGTCAAAACTATATCAAGCCCAATTTCACTTCAGACATAATGGCAATCACTAAGAAAACAAAATAACTTGGGGCTGGACATGCAGCATAGTTGGTCAAATACCGGACAGTATGGACAAAACCTTGAGTTCAGTCCTTAACTCCGCATGAATTAGGCAGGCATGGTGGTGCACACCTACAATCCCAGCACTCGGGAGGGGCTGGCAAGGAGCAGCAAAAGTGAGTCACAACCCACTACACAACAAGTTTGAGACCAGCCTGAAATAGATGAGACCCCGCCGGTTGTGCAGGAAGGGAGGGAAGATCACGTAAGCAGGCAAATGATGACAAGGATGTAGACAGAAAGCAAACCTTATACGCTGCTGGTTGGAGGGAAATTAGTGCAGGCACTATGAAAATTAATATGTAATTTTTGCAAAACTAAAAACAGATCGGCCGTATAACATAAATATCCCACTTCTAGGTATTCCAATTCAACACATCACAGAGATACTAGTACATCAGTGTTTATTTCAGCACTAAGCTATGAACTTGACCTAGGTAACCAACAGCAGAGGAATGGATAAAGAAAATGTGCCATGTATAGACAGTAGAATTGTTTTCAGCCATGTAGAAAAACGTAGTTAGCTGAGAACAAATGTTGGCAAAGATACAGGGAAAAGGAAACCCTCATCCGCTGCTGGTGAGATTGCAAACTGGTCTAGCCACTCTGGAAATCAGTGTGGAGAAGTCTCAAAATGATAAAAATAGATCTATCATATTACCCAGCTATACCACTCCTTGGCATATGCCCAAAGGACTCGCCATCCTACCCCACAGATACCTGCTCAGCCAGCTGTTCATTGCTGCTCTATTCACGATAGCTAGGAAATAAAATCAACTTAAATGTTCTTCAGCCAGTGAGTGGGTGATGAGAGTGTGGTATCTAATACTATGGAATAGTACTCAGCTGTAAAGAAAAAGGAAATCATGAAATTTTAGGTAAATTGATGAAACTGAGTAAGATCATATTGAGTGAGGTAACCTAGACCCAGAAAGACGAACTGCGTCTTTCATCTGCGGTTCCCAGCTCCAAGTCTTCAGATGCAAGTATATGACCTGGAGTCACCACAGAAGTCAGAAAAGTCATAGGGACAGTAACTCTAAACAGGTGAAGGGGCTACGCAGCTCTAAACAGGTGAATAGCAAGATACAGGCGATAGGAAGAGAGAATGAGAAAAATGGGAGGGACTTTAATTGGAGAGCAGGAGGGGAAGGGTGAGAAGAGCGATAAATAGTACAGTGCTAAGAATATTTGAAGAAGATATAGAGAATATTTTATATTTACATAAAATTACATTCTGTGTGTATTTATGTACACACATGCACACACACACCCACACACACAGTTTAACTACTTGGGATAATCATGCTCCCACCAAGAGCCATAGATTATCTAACCAAAACCCTAGTACCAAGCATGAGAAACCTCATTTTGAATTGTTGACTAAGGGAGTCCAAGAGACCCCTCCCAAACAAACCAGACTATTGCTCCTGCCTTTGGTTTCTTCCCAGGTGCTGAAGGGAAGACCACGTCACTGAAAAGACCACGCACTTCAGGCACAGGACAGTAAGTTGGATTTGACCCAAAAGACTCCTTGAGGACAGCACTTTCCAGTACTATGCAGGCTGCCAACAATGGCGGGGAGCACTCAGTAGACCCACCCAGCTGTGATGCCAATGCGCCACACCAATGACCAGCATCGCAAGACATCCCTAAAGGTGCAGGGGTGGTACTTCTCTTTTGGGCCTTGACTACCAGCTGTCTAATTGGACTTAAGGCCCATGTAACAGGAGGGCAATTGTGCCCAGCACTGTAAACCTAGCCAATTACCCTAGAAGAGCACCTACTGCCGCCACTTACCTAAACCAGCATAAATCCTCACTGCATCTGCCATATGCATCCTTCCACCCACAGGTAAGTGGAGCTCACACCCCTCATCAAAGATGCAGCCGATGCAGACGATTATGGAAACCCACAACAGTCAAATCTGAGAGAACAACTCACTGTGGGATACTCCAACTTTAGCTGATACATCTACAATACAACCCTGCACCTAAGGCTCAGGAAGCACGGAAGAAGAAGGGGCAGGGAGACTGTAAGAACCAGAGGAACAGGAGATCCTGCAGCAAGACTGTGTTTTCTACACCTATGATATCTCAGCAATATGTCTGCCTAAACAAGATCTGAAGAAAGGCATCTCCAGTTGCCATCCCAACACGGATGGAGGAAAGCTCTTGAGTCCTGGTCCCTAGATAAAGAGCTACAAGCAATTAATGGTCATATTCATATTAATTAATATCCACAGTCATGTTAAGAGAGGGAGAATTAGTCTCACCAGGGACGAGCTCCCCAATCAGCTCAATACAAAGTAGTCAGGTCTTAAAACATATATTTACAAGCAACATTAAATGAACTCTGCAGGTTGTACTGACATATATCTACTTATTTTCTGTGGGTGTGTGTTTATGTAACAATGATAAAGAAAAATAAACAGTGAATTTGAGAGGAAGGGGGAACGTGGAAGGCATAAGAGGAAGGGAAGAAATTATATAATAATTTAATTAAAAGTAAAATTATAAAAAAATGTGGTTAATGTTGCTTGCAAGAAAATAGGTATAACAGGAGATAATCCTATTCCACATATAAACTAGTCTCAGAAAGACAAATACAGTATATTTCTTTCATTGTGGTTCCTAAATTTTACACTGATATAAATACGACATGGAAACAGGAATAAAACTAAGAAAAAAAGGGGGGGCTGTTGGGGGATGAGGAGGCAAGAAAGGGGAGGGCAGAGGGGTAGGAGGGGGATTGTGCTCAAAGTACAATGTATTCTTGTTTGAAAGTGTCCTAATGTAGCCGGGCAGTGGTGGTGCATGCCTTTAATCCCAGGACGCGGGAGGCAGGTGGAGCTCTGTGAGTTTGAGGCCAGCCTGGTGTACAAGAGCTAGTTCCAGGACAGTTGGGGCTGTTACACAGAGAAACCCTGTCTAAGAAAGAAGGAAGGAAGGAAGGAAGGAAGGAAGGAAGGAAGGAAGGAAGGAAGGAAGGAAGGAAGGAAGGTCCTAATGTAAATCTAACGTGCAATGAATAAACACAATAAAACATATTTAAAAGGGAGGGGGAGTATGAGGGTACTTGCTGCCAAACCAGACAACCTGAGATAAATCACGTGACATGATGCAAGGAGAGAACCAGCTACTATATACTCACTGTGGTAGGCATGGGGGTGACACCCAAACACACAACATACATCTTTTTTAAAAACGCATTGCTCCAAGTGGTACAAACCTCCCACGGGCTTTTGGGGGCTGTGACTCCATACATGGGTGTGTTTACTTCCACCTCGCCCAGCCAATTAGCAAGCGCAAGTGACAGGGTGTTTAGACAGGTTTACTCTCCTTTCAGGAATAAAATCAGGTGAGCAGCTATATAAACCACAAAGCTGGGCTCTTATGGTTGTTTTCATGTGTGTGTGTGTGTGTGTGTGTGTGTGTGTGTGTGTGTGTGTGTGTGCCCCGCACGCGTGTGTGTGCGTGCGCGTGTGTGTACATGTGAGTATGAGCCATGTTGAGAATGTAGAGTTCAGAAGACAACTTTCTGAAGATAGTTTTACCTTCCCACCTTTATGCAGCTCTGGGACTCTAACTGAAACTGTAAGATTTTACAGATACAGGAAATTTTAGCCATCAGGTGACTAACCATATAACTTTGTAGACAAAGAAATATGATCATGGAGTCTAAGTGACCCATGTAATATTATGTAGGCAATAAATGGCAGAGCCGGTGTCAACAGCTCTGGTTGCCTGGTTACTGCCATAACCGTCTCTCCACGGCATCATCTTACCCTTCAGATTATACATTCCTTCCGGAATTAAGAAGATCACACTAAAATCCTTTTTACACCTTTTTTTCAAGAACACTCGGCTGTATAAAGATAATGAACTGTGCTTGGCAACTTACACCTTTAATCCCAGGACAGTGAGGCTGATGCAGGAGAATTACTCAGAGTAGCTCAGCCAGAGTTACATAGTGACTTTCAGTCCAGGCTGGGCTACAAACTGAGACCCTGTCTCAGAAATATATATATAAACATAGAGATGAATCAGGACCTGAACCATAGTAGCTAAGACTTTTGGGGTTCATGCCCTCCCAATCATGTTGAATTTCAAATTACTGTGGCTCAGCATCATTCTCATCAGGTTGTAGGAATGTGCAGGTCTTGACTGTCAAGACCCTTTCTGCCTCTTCCATACCGACAACTTCTACAGCATGTATACTCCCACTATGTATATTGTAACTGCAGGTAAAATGATGTGGGAGTGTCATATATCAATCTGTTGATTTCATTGGTTAAGCAATAAAGAAAATGCTTGGCCCTGATAGGTTAAAACATAGGTGGGAGGAGTAAACAGAACAGAATGCTGGGAGGAAGAGGAAGTGAGCTCAGAGAGAGACGCAATGCTCCCCTCTCCCGGTCGGACGCGAGAGCTCTACTCTCTGAGGCACACACGATGAAGCAAGCCGCCAGGATGGACGTAGGCTAGAATCTTCCCCGGTAAGACTGATGCTACACAGTTTATTAGAGATGGGTTGATCGGGATATGAGAATTAGCCTGTAAGGGCTAGAGTTAATGGGCCAAGCAGTGTTTAAAAGAATACAGTTTCCGTGTAATTATTTCGGGGCATAAGATAGCAGGCGGCCGGGGTGCTGGGGACACAGCCCCGCCGCTCCTATTACTACAGTAAAATGATACCATACATTCAAACTCAAACTGAAATGATACTGGTTTGGTTTGGTTTGGTTTGGTTGTTTCTTTCTTTGTTGTTTGTCTGGCTTGGTTTCTAGATTTTTAAACAGGGTCTTGTGTAGCCAAGGCTGGCCTTGAACTCACTATGTAGCTGAGGTTGGACTTGAACCTGATCTACTTGCCTCCACCTCCTGGGTGCTGGGATTACAAGCATGCACCACAACACCTGGCTTTAGTGGCAAGCTTTTGATATGTACTGAGCACACTCTAAGTTCCTGGTTACCAGGGATTGTAATGTATATCCATGTTGTCTGCCGCCGTGAAGTAGCATTCTGGAAAGACTAATAGATACTGACTGCCAACTTGACAGAATCAAGAATCACCTAGGAGACAAGCTTTTGGGCATGCCAGTGAGGAATTATTAGATTGACTAAAGTGGAGGATGCAGTATCATTCATTCCGTAGGCTGAGGCCCCAGATTGCGCAAGAAAGCTGAGTACAGGCTTTCATAATTCCCTGCTTCCTGACTGGACACAGTGGGGACCGACTGCCTGCAGCCCCTACCACCATGCTGGGTTGTATTGTGGGCTAAAATAGCCCTCTTCCGCTTGCTTTTGGTCTGCTGTTTTCACAGCAAAAAGACAGGTAACTAACACCTACTGGAAGACAGACACAGTGCTCTGGATAAGCCTGTGGTTGTGAATATAAGAAACTCAATCTCAAGTTCAAGTATCAAGTCTACCAACTATGACCTGCGTGTCCTCAGCCAAATGGCTGTGTCTCGGTTTCCTTGTTTGTAAAACAATTTTAGTCGGAGCACCCTCAGAGTTCCTGGGGAGAGTTAAATGATGTCATTTATTATCTTGGCCCGTAATAACTGTTCAAAAGTATTAACTGTGACAAGATGATTTTGCGTGATTAGCTGTTCCTATTCCATCGCTGCCACTCACTGTAATCCCTCCTGCCCTATCCTAAATTACTTAAAAATCCAAGATTTTCAGTGGACTCTCTCTCTCTCTCTCTCTCTCTCTCGATAAATATATCTAGTACATAAATAGTAAGTCATCCAAATCCCATTAACTCGAGGTAATTTTATTTAATAATCATATTTCGAGTTGGACAAATAAATAAATGCCAAAGCAATTTTTATTAAATCCTGTTTTCTCAATGGTTATTTGGAACACATCACTCACATGCAAGCCCCAAGACTATTGAATAACAGATAAAATAAATAATGACCATAATGCAAACCACATTCTGATTCCCACTTTCCTGGTTATAACAAGTTCATGTAAGAACTGTGAGAGCCAAAAAGCAACATGCTTATTAACTGTGGGCTACTCTTCTGTATACATAGAGCTTAGAGATCACATGGACTTTTCATAGTCTCGTTTAAGCTAACGTTTCCTTGGAGCCCAGTTCTCAAAACCACTTAGGAATTTCAAGATTTGTCTTGAAAAAAAAATATATCATATTTCCATGACTTAGCCTGAACACAAATTGAGAAAGCTCCCTGAATGCAAACCACCCTGGGGGACAGGAAATGGCCATTGTTTTCAAAGAAAAGCAAGATGTGTCTGCGTACAGGAAATCAAGCTGGTTTTTGGAGATTGATCTCAACTCTCCTCCCCCCCCCCCGCCCACAAGCCCATGTGTGCTGTGTAGACGGCTCCACATTTTACCTCCCCCCTTGGGAGCAGCGAGGGGAATAGAAATACGGGCACTTATCATCCAGGTCGAAGGCTTTCTATTCAGAACGGTCACAGGAATGCATCAAGAGAAGCATAGCCCCTTCTTTTTTTTCACATTTCATTTCATTTTAAAGTATTCAGGGATTTACAGGGATTCTTGATTCCAAATAGGCAAGTTGTGAGCCTCCAGGGAGACCTGGCAAGGCTCCCCTCCACCCTGCGCCTCCCGACATGTGGAGTTGGCTGTGGCCATGAGGCCTTCATTTCATCTTTCCTTGTGAACACAGTAATGACACCACTAGCCGCAGCGATTTTTGATTTTTTTTTAAATTCTTACAAGTAAAATATTATTATGAAGCAAGACCCAGGACCCCCTCCCCCCCAAAAAAAGGCTTAGACGTGGTCCCAGCTGTACCACAGACCTTTCAACAGAGATTGGCAAGGAGGCCAGACCTAAGCCTGCCTAGTGTTTGCAGAGGACGTGTTAAGGGATGAGCTCTAGAAAGAGCACTGCTACAAAGGCTGGTCAGTGGCTAAATGTGATGACTACACTCTAAAGCAATAAAGCGCATAGGATCCCAGCCAACCGCTTTTATTAAAACGTCCATCCTCAAACTGGACAGGGGATTAGTAGAGAATTTCTAGGGAGGCGTTCCTGCTTCATCTTCGGATCCCCTTCTGGGCACGTCCTCTCCGTCCTCTCCTAATGAAGGCCGGAAGGGTTGAGCCTGCGTCACAGTCCCTAGCATGAGAACTGGAGCAAGGTGGCGATGTGATTAACCTGAGAAATATTTCAAGTCTTGCTAATATATTTTTTTTTCTGTCAGTTCAGACAGGATTCATGGTGTGGTTTCAAAAACTAGCCTTGGAGGTTTGTAAATCTATTGAAATGAAAAGGATAAAGACGTGTTGGCGTGAGAAGACTCGGTAGGTGCTCTGTAACATTTTCTAATATCTCTCTAACAGTGTCTAAACGGCAGCACCGCAGCCTCACTCCGTTCCCGTCCTAGACGCTGCAGCAACATCCGTGATTATTATTTAAGGATCACGGTGATTCCCTTCACTGCATGGGGGAATAAAGAAAAGCAAAAGCAGGGCTATTATCCTGTGTTTATAACAAGTCTATTACCATAGTAACGCCTGTGATGTCACAAATGCTACACCCAGGGCCAGAAGCTGTCTCTGAGGGGGTAGGGCGGCTGAGCTTTGGAAAATGGGCACAAGCCTGCGAGGCCAAAGCAGGGTCGATACCGAGGTAATCATGGAAACACGGGGAGATTCCCTCCTTCAGAGAAAAGGAGGGGGTGGGGCAGGACCAGAAGAGCAGTTCCTGGGCCCAGAAGTGAGCTCACCCACACTTCTTGTATGAAGCTGTGCAAAGGGAGTGGAAATCCAAGTGAATGTGGTATCTCTGTGTTCCCAGTCACAAGCATTCCACTGGGTTCCCTGGCTGCCAAGACGTGAGTGGGATCCAGTGGTGAGCCTGCCCGAGCTTATGAGCGGGCTGAGAACCAGCACATGCCCAGACACAGTCTCTCACATCTGGAAGAGGTGCAAGTGCCTCAGAGGGCAGCCCTTGAAAGCTCGGATGTTCCTCTCAATGACCATGGGACTCATAGGCCCCCAGATCCTCAAGGACAGTGAAGGAGTCAAGTCTCTCCTGAACATAGGGACTTGTAGAATGGGCTTGCAGGCGGAAGCTGTATCTCCTGCCACTGGGGAATCTAGAAGTAATGGCATGTTGATAAGCATTGCTATTCTGAAACAGTGTGAAATGAAATGGCTACTTTCTATGAAAAAGAATGCTGGCTTGGGAGTCAGGAGACCCTAAGGACTTAGAAGACACATGATCCAAGGGAGCTATTTAACGTGCTTGAACTTCGTGCCTTTAATGACACCCAACACGCTATTTCTCAGAACTGCTCTAAAAGTTGCATTAAATAAAAGAACGAGGATGAGGACCAAGGAGATGGCTCAGCAGGTGAAGTGTTTGCCGAGGGAGGATGGTGACCTATGTTCGAGCCCCAGAATCCACACAGGTGGAAAGAGAGAGCCAGCTTCACAAAGATGTCCTTTGACCCTTCACCGTCGCACACGCTGGACACACATCATCACACACACAAATTTGATTTTAAAAAAATTCACTCAGCGAACACTAGAGTAGACCACTTTGCGAGCACAGGAAAAGCACTGCTTCCCTGCCCCGTCACAGCTTACAATATTCCAGAACACCTGCCACATGCACAGCCTGACTCTGGAGGCCTGCTCAGCTCGCAGCTACCGCGAGAACTCACTAATCCTGTCCTGCCTAGCGTGACATTCAGCCAAAGTCCCACCACATGGTTTAAGTTTCATTTTTTTGTTTTGTTTTTGTTTTTTTGTTTTTGTAAATAGGGTTTTGTTGGAACACAGCCACAGTCCTTGATGCATGCATCATCTAAGGTTGCATTCCTCCTACGGCAGCAATGTCCTGGGTAGCTGTGAGAGACAGTGTGACCCACAAAGTCTACAGTCCTGCCAGGCTCTCCACAAGCCAGGTCTACTAGCCTGGCCCTAGTTTAGGAAATCAACAGTCGTCTCTTTGGGTGAGTTTCTGCTTGGTGAGAGCTAGAAGGTGGAGAACATTCGGGGGCAGACACAGGGTAGAACGGACACAGAAAAGGAAAGACGTCCGTCCCTACACTTTGTTTTCCACAGATGAGTGCCTTGGAGTTCCACAGCAGACAGCAGAAAACCACTGGGGTTGGGTTACCCTGGCTTCTAATTCCTCAGAGTTCCTCCGGCTACGATTTCCAAGGCTCGGTTTTTGGCCTCTCTCCTTTTGCATATTTATTTCCTGATCTGATGTGGAATTAGAGTTAAATGGAAGCTGTGTGCTTGAATTCCACGTGGCTGGCTCCACAGGAAACTTCAGGGCAGGTTCTCTGGCCTCACTCGCCTGGGCTATGCTAATTTCTCAAGCCGTTTTCTTTGTTCAAATAAATCTTGGGGACGGATTTGTGTCTGGATACACACCTTCCTATGCACCAATGATGTGCAAGAAGACTCTAGTGCAGATTAGGGCTCAAAAAGAAGAAAAAAGAAAAAGAGGCACCCTGTTGGCTACCTAGCTCTCTTGTGGTGGCTATCCTAGGACACCCTCATCTCCCCAACTCCAGGAGGTAGGACTGTGAGCCCAGGCTATAAATGAGGGACTGAAAGGAGCCACGCGGGCAGAACCTGTCCTCTTTCACAGTGCTGCTAAGGGACAAAGCCTGGATTGAAACCCAGGTTTTCTCAGGCTGAAGCCTGTGTTCCTGCTACATTGTCACATCCACTAATTAACACCCTTGAAGCCCTCATCTAAGCCACAGAATATTCATTCGGTTGGGAGCGCTACATCTACAAAATTACCTACCCTTTTCTTGCCAAGTAGCCTACGCAAAATATGTCTCTGGTCCTTATAAACTCTGGTCCCTCTGTATCATTAAAACAATCAACCAAAGGAAAATAAGATCACCGATAAGGGAAATATTACATGATTCGCCAATTATGTCAGTAGTTAGCACTAACAATGAGTTTAATAACAAATGAGTCTTAATTTAATACCATAACTAATGGCCTCTGTATGATAGATCAGTTTGACTTGTTAAAATGTAGTAGGCCAACAAGACAATGTGGGCAAAGCGATAAAGGAATGCTTAAGACAATGTATAAATACACTGTAACTCAAGCTGAGGAATCTGTACTGGAAATGCCCTCGCTGTTTACGGGAGCATAATCAAACATCTATCCTCTCAAATATGAACACAAGCATTAATGTTAGCACGTTACAATAAATACTGCTATTATAACTCAGTATTTGTCAATGTTCAATTTGACACACACAAATAACTAGCAATAAAAGTAAAGCATTCTAGCAAAATTCCACCCTTTTACAGCAAGCCAGAGTTTTCCTGGGTATTTGCATGAACTATGCCTGGAAGCTACAGAGAACACCATCAGCTCTGCCCTCCACCACCAAGATCGAATGCACAGTCACCTAATTTTCTGGAAACATAAAACAACCGATTACATTTTCATGCAAGTGGAACTCAGATTTCCGTCCTTGTAAGAGCTCAGAGACAGCTTTCCAGGAATTGGAGAGGATTCTGTGGAGACAATGCATACTACAACTGGCTTCTTGAATGGATTTAGAGGAAGGCACGTGCAGGAACGTGTCTGCCACACGTCTTCTTCCAAAACTGTCCCTTTCCTCAGAAAACCCCAAAGGCCTGGCCCTCCTTATGCACCAGCCTGTTCAATCATGTGTACATTTTGCTAGCCTGTCATTGTATAGATCTTATTCTAAAGAAAAAAAAAAGAACCAAAGTAAGTGACTACAGAGAAGGAAAGTATCTTTTTCTGAGTCTGGTGGAGAAAAGGTCTGGAGTCAGTTGAACGCTACAGCCCAAGTGGAAACAGATAAGGAAATTTTGGGGATAATAGCAATAATACATTAAGCAATATGTGAACTAACACTTATCTATAACATTCATCAAGCCATATTCATTTAAGTTGAGTTTTTAATAAACTGTCTAAGACAGCGAAAACGATTGCATACAGACTGTTGGGGTTGGGAATCCCAATAGTGCTTACCTGCTGGCGGCTTTATAAAAGGTGGTGGGATTAAAGGTACAATAATGGGCACATTGCCATGGTCCTTTGACCCTGCAGGTGAGTCACTGAGTCCATTCCCAGTGGCAAGGCCTGAATAGCCCGCGCTTATATTGTATGATGAAATAACACTGTCCTCCGGTAATTTTGGTTTTGGCAAGGAATTTTCTGTAAGAGAAAAAAAATCATTCAATATAACCAAGAACTTATTCATTAGACTTAAATTTTTTTCCTCATTTCTTTAAGTACATCGGTTATGTAACAGAACAAAATTTCCCTTGCAAACCTTGAAGCAATTTCCCAGAGCTCCACAATCCATCCTGAAGCTTTATAGTTTCGCTACCAGCAATTTCCAAAGGGCTTTTCTTTATAATTTGCTCCACTATGATAGTTAATATCCCAGCTGAACCTTCGTGATGAATTTTAGCACTGTAAAATCCCATAGAAAATGGAGAGGCAATTAACCTTTTCTACGAACAAAGGGATATATAGCAAGCATCACTCCCTGGCCATGGGGGAAGCCTTGAATGTATCCCAGAACGGTAGCTCTGTGCCACTGCATTATAAACCTAAGCCATGGTATAGTCAACTGAACCAAACGATTACATCAAAATACAACAAAAACTACTATTGCACTGGGTATTGGTAATATCCATTAAAATAAACAAAAGTGGAAATAAAATTTGCACACAGATATCCTTGTATCACACAGAGAAAGAGGGGAGGGAGGGGTGGGAGAGAAAGAGAGAACGTCAACCATGAGAAGCATGGGACTCTTCCCATGTTCCCCAGAGACAGACAATCACCCAGGCAAAGGACTACTGAGGCTATTAGTTTATAGAATATAAGCGCAGGACTTGCATTTTTTCATTTGCAGCAAAATTGATGATACTATCTTCATAACGTGATGTGCACAATTTCATAGCAAAATTTGTCATGAAGATTCAATTCCACATGCCTGCAGCACGGCTCATTTACAGTTCATTGGCATATAAGAAGAAGAGCGCTTTCTTAAAGACGGGGAATGAGGTATTTGAACAGGTATTTTGCCAATAGATTTTGATGCAACATAAACACTGAGCCAATAGCCAGCGACAAAGAACAGTTAGTTGTACCCACATTTTACCAAAATCTCTTCACACGTCCTTCCTCTTTTATCTTATACACAGACTCGCTTTCCAAATTTAGGTTTCCTAATTCTGGAGTCACACAGGCTTCCCGCTTAGGCTCGGCACTGCTGTCCACTCGGAATCCGTGTGAATTCTGCTCTGCCATTCCTCCGCAATTGTCACGTGCTAGCTGGACTTTGATCTAACCATCTCCAGCTTGTTCTGCTCTTGACCCTCTGCGAGAGCGTGGGGCAGCAAGAGAGGGAAGCCGACACACAGAATGAAAATAAGGCTTCCTTTTAGAATTCCCATCCAAATGCAAGGAAGGGGGGCTCACAAGACAACAGAGAACGCCCCCCCCCATCTGAACATATAAATCGTGGCATTGCGCTTCCCAGAAAGCCCCAGCCCCCAGCACTGATGATGCATCAAAGGGACAATGGAGCTCCAAGTTAGCAAGCACTGCTTCTCTGACTTGCGGCCGGACGGCAGCCCTAAGGTCCTCGGTCCTGGCCTGTTTTCCCATTGCTGGAAGGACGCAGAGCTGTGTCTATTTTTGTTTTCTGTTGAGCTCTGGTGTTCTGTGAAACTCTGCTTACAGGAAAACACAACTGGGAATCCACCTAAAGTGACTCTTCTGGAACCTTCCCGCCCCCAGCTCCCTTTCACCCAAAAAATTTCTACACAATGCGAAGGGTATAGTATGTAAAATATGTACACAAATCAGACATTTGCTGATAACACATCATGAAGAAATTATCTTAAAACAATCCCTGTATCATTGTACATGCAATTTTGCCATTTATTAAAGATGAAAGCAAGTGTGTATATTAATGAGATGGATGTACTTGTGTAATTTTACATAGGGAAGTAAATCTTGGCTGAAGTGTCTGATACAATGTGACACAGAACATCATCAACATTTCTCAGTGTTGATCTATATTTTGACTTGTAACCAATGCCAGGAACCCCACTGCACAGAATGCATAGGACAGAATGGCAGGGGCATGTTTACAGTCATTTTGGAAATTATTGGAAATTCTGTCCTAATCCCAATCCAAAATTCATTTAATGATTTTTTAAAAAAAAAATGCAATTCAAGTCAGCTACGCAGATGCCATTTTTAAAAAGCTAGAACCCTCATCCAGAAACAGATGGAAGCAGATGCAGAGATCCACAACTCACCACCAGGCTGAGCTCCGGGAGCACAATCAAAGAGAGGGAGGCATGATAATCGAACAAAGGGGTCAGGACCACGGTGGGGAAACCCACAGAATTAGCTGACTAGACCTAGTGGGAACTCACTGATTTGGACTAGCTAACAACTGGGGAATCTGCATAGGACCAAACTCGGCCCCATTCTGCAGGTGACAATGGTGTGGTGTGGGCAGTATACAGAGCCACTGGCAGGGGAGGACCATAATCTAACTCTCATCCATGATCTGGCTTTGTGGAGCCCATTCTCTATGGAGCGATACCTTGCTCAACCAAGGCACTGGGAGGGGAGACCTTGGTCCTGCCTCAGCCAGGTGATGAGACAGGCTTAGCTGACTTCCCAGGGAAGGCCTTACCCTCTCTGAGAAGCATATGGGGAGTGGGGTAGTAGGAGCAGGAAGAGAAGAGGGAGGGGAACTGGGATTGGTATGTTATAAAAAAAATAAATATTTTTTAAAAGCCAAATATTCCAAGACAATAAATCCAAAATTATACTAATTTGGCACTTAAACGCTGAGGAGTAACATTAGAAATATTAAGATTTTGCTTTTCACTCAGTGCATTCTGAACCACAGAGAGGGGCAGCAGGAAAGAATTTAGAGATCAAAAGATGGATCTGAATAACTTCTCTGCTCCTTCTGCCCTGTGACTTGGTTTGAGAGTTGGTTATTGTCTCTGAAAATTTATATAATTCTACTTGATTGTTGCATGCAATAAATGAGAAAAATGTGTGGATAGTAAAGAAAAAAAAGATTTTGCTTTCCAAAATTAAACAACGATATTTCTCCAAGAGCAGAGAACTTTGTATTTATGGTAGGAACACTGCAACTCACAACAGGCAATACTCTTGCATCTGAACTAAGGTGTTTCAGGAGGCATCTGTTGTCACTGTACGACATGACAGCCTGCACGGGGCATGCGTGTTCAGAACCAAGGCCGCGGAGAAGTCGCGTGATGCATCACATGCACGCACCGCACCACCAGCAACACCTCAGACGCGTTACACATTGATTTGCGTGAATCCGGGGCCACTATAGCTTCAGAAACCTTTTACCGTTGCCAAAGTTTGCACAAGTCCCACATTCAGTTCCTCGGTCCCATATGGGTCACAGCCCAGAGTGTGAGGAGCTGAGGTTTAAGCTGCGTGTGTGCATGACAACCAAGGGAGACCCACAGCAATTCCACTCTGGCAGGGGGAGACAGTTCATTCTCCTTTGCGTGAGCAAAGAGCCTTTACCTTTGAGAACAGAAATATGCTGCCGGCTCTCCCCATCAGTAGGGTAGCTCCTGAACTCAATGTCGTCACCGTCTTTTAATTCAACTTTGTCATAGCCGTACCAGCCCAGAAGTTCATTCATGGTGTTCTCTGCAAAGTTCTGAAAGAGAAGCAGAAGCTGCTACTCAGTTCCGTAATCAATAATTATTTGGAAAGAATGTACAAGTTAAATTCTGTTAGCCGTATCCCATTTCATGCCAGCCCCACTTCCCCTAGAGGACTGTTCACTTTTCAATCATGTTCAAGGCTGTAATGCATTTAAATCGCAGAATGACTCATCCGGTTATGACAGGCCTTCAGACAGTGGCAGTTTAAAGACAAGAAAAAGGTACTTGTCCATTTCATCTACGAATAGGAAGTTGTTCTTTAGCGTGTTCTTCTGCAGTTTAAGTTCTGCAGGAATACAAAAATATTGAAAGGAAGCATGCAAAGCAAATAGGAAAAGATTTTGAAAATAAAAATGAGCTTTTCGTAGTTCTAATTAATTTAAATTAGAATTGCTTTCTGACTCGGTGTTGTTACTTAATGTGCCTCTCACTGCAAATAAAACAGTCTCAACAGACACATAATTTCTCAACTGCCAGTCAGTACCGTACCAAAAGAACCGACTAGATTTCAAGGGTCCCTCCTTACAATTTTCCTTTGGCCAAGGTATTTGTTAACTTGATGGATACTTTGTTTTACAAATTGTGCTAGTGACAGATTCATTCTCTGTGAAACCAAAGGTCACTATGTCTTCTGATAAGTGACATGGAAATGCCAACGAACTTGAAGTCAGCTAGATTTTGGATAAAACTACTTTATCAACTCTAAGCTAATATGCGACTGTACGATGTCACTGCTGTTATCAGAGATATCCAAGTTTGTAAACAGTGGGCATGGTTTACAGATTCAATACTTATGCCAAGTGCCTGTGTCTATCAATTTATCAATTGCTAGATCCAGAGACAAAATGTGCAGCTCTGCGCTACCGCTCTTTATACTTAAGCAGCTCTCAAGCAGCCACAAGCCTTCTACTCTGAACTAGGATAACTACAGATCCTGACTTCTCTGTAGCTCAGAGAACCTTGTATTACTCTTCTTAGATAATGTCATTTCTGAATTCCACTGGGGAATATAATTTATATACCAAAGTGAAGCACCAAGGCTGAGCCTGAGTGCAGGAACCCTCAACATGTGTTTCAGGTTTTCCTAAATGCTCTGACTTCAGATCTCAGAAGAGTTCCATAAAAGATATTACAGTGTTGAGCCCACAGAAATAAACCTGGCATTTCAAACCACCCACAGGATGCTACACTTTTCCCCTTAGTACCCACTTAAGTTCTAAGATCCAACTATGATGCTTTAGTACACCAGCAATTAAAGAAAAATAGCCAGATTGATTTAGTGTCACCATCCTCATGGCTAACAGCCAGCCATATCAAACTTTAGTGGGGCATTTACTCTCTCTGATGGATGGCCATGTCCACATGAAATAGACATTCTTCCCATGAACGCACAAAGGTGATATGCTCACTATGAATACTAAGCGTAGCAGCTTCAGGAATACCACTGAGGAAAACTGGGCTAAGTGCTGTTCCATTTAATCAAAGGAGATTTCTTTAATGAGATGGTGCTCTTCCCTAAGACCCGTTTCTTTCACGAACCACAAAATGGCAGTATCTTAGCACACACAAACCCAGGTCCTCCACCAGAGGTCTGGCAACAGAAATCTCCGAGGCTGATTCTTGCCTTGCATCAAAATCTGTCCCCAACAGTATTAAAAGCCAGGCTCAAGCAATCCTGTGGAGCTGTTTGCTGCTTGCCCCAATCTCTAGGAGAACTGTGCCAGGAAGACGGATGTTCTTCTGGGTAGTCACGCCCAGCTACTACATCTGGTTTGGTGCACCCTTTCCTAGTTCAGTCTGAAGGCTCGTGGTACCCTACTTGCAAGACACTACTTTCTCCACTGTTTCTACGTTCTGAAGTCACACAAAGGCTACAGATGCATAATTCATGCATCAACCTCCCAGCTGAGGAGATAGATTTGTTTGTTTTAGTCCAGCTGCAAATCCATTCATTCATCCTTCCAGAGCCAATCTGAGAGATCCATGCAGAATTTTCAGACATCGATAAAAACTGAAACCTCAACTGGATTATTGACACCAAAGTCATATTATTTGGACATTTTAACAAAAACAAAAACTCAGTTTTATTTATGTTTTCTGTTGAAAACTCAGAGCCATCATGAAACAGCCAATATGAATTTGATCTATTCCATGATTTTCAAGTTACTATAAATGTCAGGGAAGTAACTACAAAAGGTTCCTTTTCTTGTCACTGAAAATGAAAATAAATGCCAAATTGTTCTGATATATGAGTGCAGGGGCAGGAAACAACAGGCGTATAGGAGCTCAAGTGATAAATCTCAAACCATTTGAGAAGGAAGGAACATAGTAAAAGAGAGAAATTGAATATGCACACATGAACACACACACACATATACATGCATACATACATACATACGAAATAGAGAGGCTAGAAAAATGGCTCAGCAGTTAAGAGCACTGCTGCTCTTCCAGAGGACTCAGGTTCAATACTTAGCACCCACAAAGCCGCTCACAACTGTCAGTATCTCTAGTTCTAGGGGGATCCGAATGCTCTCTTCTGACCCCTATGGGTCCTGCACACACATGGGACCAAGACATACATGCAGGCTAAACTCCCATTCACATAAAACTAAATAATAAAATTAAAACCAAAAAGAGATAGACTATAAACTCTCCCATACCTACTATTGAGTTAAGAAGCCAAATATCCTCAAGGCATAAAACATTTAATAGCTTAAGTTTCTAGATAGAGGGTAATAGGCTAGACAGCATATGGACTCATTACATTGCAAACCAAAGTAAAGGAAAGCGATTTTTGCCATTGTCACCTAACACTCCAGGTTATGTAAATTATGAAACGTTTATGGCCTAGACATGCTTTCAACCCTTTCTTGCAGAGAATTCCAATAACTCTTGCTTCAGCTGTAAATAAACAAACAAACAAAAAAAACAAAAACAGGGTTTCTATGTGAAGCTCTACTGGCATGGGCCTTACTGTGTAGACCAGGTTAACCTCAAACTCACAGAGATCTGCCACTGAGTGCTAAGATTAAAGTCCCACCTTGCTTCACGTTCCAGCATTCTTATAGTATTGTTCTTTAAAAAGCAATTTTTTTAATTGAAAAAGTAGTCCTTTCTTACGTTGTTTCTTGCTCGTTTGTTTAAAGGGAGATGGGCAAGACGGAAGCAAAGGCAACAACACTTCTTGATAAGAGGGGATAGGTGCTGCTGTACTGGGGCTATGTAAGGTACTTCCTCAACCCTTCAAGCAACATTTCTCCTGAAGACCTAAGGCAGGAAATGTCTCCACAGTAAGAGTTCCCACTGCTCCTTCAAAGGACCCAAGCTCAAATCCCAGCATCTCCATAGCAACCAGAAACCATCAGTTGTACCAATGCTTGGGACTCGGATGCCCTCTTCTGGCCTCCAAAGGTACCAGGCACACATGTGGCGCACAGACATACATGTATGCAAAACACTCTTACACATAGAATAAATTTGCTTTAGAAGTCCCTCCTAGCTTTAGAATTATATGAAATCATGGAACTTCTACTTATGTGGAAAAACAAAGCAGTTTTTGCAAATAAATGCCAGAACGATGGTGACCACACAAGCATAAACTCTACTGAGCAGTCGTTATTTCAAATACTTTATCGTTGCTCTCAGGAACCACCAAAACGTGCCAAAACTGCAATGTTTTGGCAACTGAATTATATTCTGCAGACTGTTTTCTTGTCTTTGGAAGAGACACAAAAATCCTCTCTCATACTATGTGGTCCAATTTGAGTTTGGAAAATAGGTCACTAAAATTAAAATGCTAATTTCTAAGTCTTAGAGCACTTTGCAGTATTTCCACGTCATTTACATCTGTGTTCCTTTCGACCGGCCTGCGAGCTGGGTTTCCACAATAAATTCCTGGTGAACTGAGGTGAAATCCTTATTTGACGACAGAAAATCAGAGCATAGAAGATCATGGAGCATCAAACCGAAATAGAGGTCTTCCTATTCTTTTTTCTCTAACTTAATTTTTCTTAATTTCAGATGTGAGTACTATATTTACACCATTTCCACCCCTCTCTCTTCCCCCTCCAACTCTTCCAGTGCCCCCAAAACGCCTCCTCAAATGTATTACCTCTTCTGTATTATTGTTACATATATAAACATGCATCAACGCCCACACATGCATGCACACATCACTGGGTCCATTTTGCTATTGTGCATATGTCACTGGACTGGACAATATCAGAGGACTTATCTCTGGAGAAGACTGCTTCTCCCCATCTCAGCAGCCATTACCTGCAGGGAGCTCTTCACTTAGGGGTGGGGCCTTGTTCCTGGTGATGTCATTATGCAAGTCTTGTTTAGGCATCCACATTGTTGAAACTAATCTTCTGATTCATTCATTTATTTGTTTGTTTATTTATTTTTTTTCGTGTTTCAAGACAGGGTTTCTCTGGGTAACAGTCCTGGTTGTCCTAGAGCTCACTTTGTAGAACAGACTGGCCTCATACTCACTGAGATCTGCCTGCCTCTACCTCCCAAGTGCTGGGCTCAAAGATGTGCACCACCACCGCCCAGTCCTAATCTTCTGATTCTTATGCCAAGCTTAATTCTACTGTAGATGCAGCGGCAAAGAGGCCAATTTACCTCCTGGGTCAGTCAAGACCTTACAAAGAAATCGTACCATGGAATGTCAGTGTTATCAATGCATCTGCCTCTGTTGAAATTTTGCTGCATTTGGAGTGGATTGTTGGCCTCCACTCTCCTTAATCAGCGGTATTGTTGGAGATGGGATGTTCAAAATTCACAGCTAAAACTGAATCTTCTCCTTGTGCAACTTTTGACATCACATGTGGCTGAGTGCTTTGTCTTTCCAATAACCACCCCATCTCTTTCTTACGCTCTCTGATTTCCCTTTCTTTTTTTCTGGGGCTCTGAGGAAAAGATCGCAGTCCTATCACTTAGTCGAAAGGCAGCTCTCATAGAGTTAAATAGCAGCTAGGTCATAGATATGTAGGAAGAAATTTCCCTGTTTCTTCTTTCCTTTTTTTGTCTTTCTTTTATTCGTGTGTGTGTATGTGTGTGCTCGTCCACACGCATGCACCTGTATGTAAGCGCATGCGCACGTGTGTTTGGAGAACAGGAGGAAGCTGGAGTGTCCTCAATTGCTTCTCCGCAGGGTTTCTTTTGCGATAGGTTCTCTCACTAAATCTGGAGATCACCAATTCAATTAGATTTGGCACCTATTAAACCCCATGAGTCCTATATCTGCCCCTGAGGCTCTTCAGAGCTGAGGTTACAGGCATGCACGCTGCACCTGCAGTTTTATTTGGGTTCTGGGGATCTGAATTCAGGTTCTAAAACTTGCAGTTTTACACACTAAGACATTTCTCCAGCTGCTCTTTCCACCTTCCAAGCTGTTTTGATACTAGCAAACTCTGTGTGTGTGCGTGTGTGCATGCAATTCTTGTTGAATCTTAATTCCAATGACATTTCTTTGACACTCTCATTCAGCTAGAAGTCTTATACAAATGTCAAAGTTCAGGGCTAGAATTGCAGCTCAGTGGGTAGATGCTCCCCTTCCATGCACGAAGCCCTGAGCTGGTTCCCCAGCACTGCATAAACTGGATATTGTGACACATGCCTATAATCCCAGCACTGTAGAGGATCAGAAACTCAGGGCCAACCTCTGCTACATAATGAGGTTGAGGTAGCCTAGGCTACGTGAAACCCTGTCTCCATTTTCTTCAAAGATAATGACAACTCTAGTGAGCACTCTCATACTTCTAAACAGAACTCTAATTCCTACAACTTTTAGAAATGGTAATTTGACTTCATAAGTTAAAAGCCTTAAATATTTAAATACCACTTGACTTGGTAATTTTATTTGTATCGATATTAGCAACTAGCCTAAGAAAATAGGTACAAAAAGATTTATGTTCAGGAATACTTATCTTAGTGTCGTTTTCTTAGAAAACAAAAAACCTACATGCCAAACAATTAGAAACTGGCTAAATAAATTTCAGTTTAATCAAACAATAGGATATATTTTGCCACTAAAATATACACAGTAGATAAATTTTAGTGACTTGAAAAGCTATTAACAATATACTAATTTTTAAAAGAGAACTGATTTTTTTTTAAAAAAACCACACACAGAAAAGAGCATAAAATATATGATGCTCATAGTAATTATTCTAGTGGGAAAACTAAAGCTTTGTTTTACTTTCTATTTCTTGTCAAATATTTATTTTATTACTCTTATATTTATGGGGTGTGTGCCTGTGTGTGTGTGTGTGTGTGTGTGTGTGTGTGTGTATGTGTGTGTGTGCGCACGCGCGCATGTGCATGCAGGTGCCTGTGGAGGCCAGAAGAGGGCCTCAGATCTTCTGAAACTGTAGTTCCAAGCAGTTGTGAGCCACCCAACATGAATGCTTCAAAGGAAACTTAGTTCTCTGTGAGAACAATGTGTTCTCCTAACAGCTAACCATCTCTCCAGCCCCATTCTCTGGCCATTTCTAGTACTCATTCTACTGCTTCTGTCGTGACTCTGTGCTGCTTTTATAAAAAATAAAAAGCTAACTTTAATTAAAAATTAATTAACATTTAGCCTCACTCATAGGCAACTGTATCAGTCATCTCCACAGTTTAAATGATAGTAAAAAAGAATCTGTCAGTCACATTACTTCACTTCACAACATTCTGACATGTATCCCCAAAAAGGCAGAGCACTTGGGAGATACTTTCAAAGGAAAAGAAAACTCCAAATCCTGAACGATTCACAAGCTGGAGAAGAGAGGTCTGGGGAAGGGAAGTGCTGGGACTCTCCACTAGGGCTGGTTTTGGATAACAACATGATGATCAGATTTGGAAAGTATTTTCTCTGTCTTGCTATGTCCACAAGTGTTTCACCTGACTTGTGGGGTCCATGCTCGAAGCCTAATGGGCTTACTAAGACAGAGAGATAAGGGAAGGGAGAGAAGCCGGGGCCTTGCTCTATTCCAGAGTGAAGTAAGAATGAACTTGCTTAGAGCAGTTTCAGCATGGGCCAGAGCTGAGTCTAAGTTGTCTCTCGTAACACAGACCCAGTGGACTACTTTTATTTTATGGTTATACCAAGAAAAAGGTCAGGGGATGGAATTTAGATAGAGCAGACGAGATGTGTAAAGAGCCCCTCGCCAATTACGAAGTGCTTTCATATTTATAGTCCCACTGGGTCAGATGACATAAGAAAGACTCCCACTGATGAGGGATTAGGAGGCCATCACCAGGCACAAACTAGCAAAGCGTGGTCTGATTAGCACTCGAGGTATGGATTTCCTACCCTGAGCTCTCCTTGTTGGGTCTGGCTGCAGCTTCCTGGCTGCAGGTCCTTTAGAGACGATCCCTGTGCTCTACTTTGGGCCACTTTGCAGCACTGTCATCACCCATCTCAATGCTGATCTTAATGCAAGGGATGCATCATGACAAAGAGAGCCACTGAGAACAGCTGAGGACGGTCTTACTCTTCTGCTGATATATTCCAAACCCGATGGCTATCCAACTGTCATAGGAAACCCAAATCATGTGCTGCCACATATGAAAGCTGTGTTTTTCCATGAGATGGACGGCAAACAATCACGTGCCCCATTTTACTTTGCTGCCAAGACATCAACTGCCCTTAAAAGGGTCAAAGAAATGCTGTGAAACTGTGGATACTGGCCCTCCCTGGCACAGCGGCAGGCATGGCAGGTGTACAGCTGCATGCAGCTGTGTCTTATCACAGCTGCAAAAGTAGCCTTTAAAAAAAAAAATCACCAAAACTTGTTGCATCATTTCCCTGCCTGTGCCGGACGGAGTCACTGGCCTTCACTCAGTACCTCGTTCCCCAGACTTTCGCTTAGATGAGAGAGACTAATGACCGTCTGTCTGTCTACAGCCCCTAAAATAAACATCCAGCAGACCTTGTTCACGTGAGCTTCCATGCATAGTGTTTCAACTGGCACTATTTTTAAAAAGGGATCTATTTTCTCCCTCCTTTTACACTGTAATATACCTTCTCTTTCAGGGAAATAGTCAACGATTTCATTAGAAAGAGCAAGCGTGGCAGGCATCTCAGCCCCAAAGAGGAAGTTTTAGCCAGCAGGAGTGCTATTTATGATTCACCTTCTCGTTTTTCTGTTCTAACATTTTCTTTTCCAAAAAGAAGTGTAAAGCCTCAACAAGTCAAATGGACATTTCCTCAGACGTCAAGATCTACAGAGTCTGGCCTTTCTCTGGGATCTCCGTTTAGAGAGTCGCTCATGCTCACTAATATTTACACTCCTTGGAGGCTCTGTTTTTGACTTTCCTTAAAATTCTGTTACCTCTTGGTTCCTATAAGTCTGTCTTTCACACAAGAAAAGCAGGGCTTGGCTCCTTGGAGCGGGGCTTGGCAAGCGCAGAGGCAGGAAACACAGAAGGGAACGAGTCTGTCAGACTCATTTTCTTCTATTTCAAATGTTTATTTCAGATTTGGGAGGAAGTGGAGTGGTTCCTTTCCATTTCCTAGTATTTGGACCCTACAAGTTGTGTAAGGCTTGGAGAAGGGCATTCCACTCTCCACCATGCTCGACAGGTCACCCATGGAGACTCTTCTAGAAGCCCCCTTCCTCCCAGAGCAGAGCACGTAGCTCTCTGAGCCCTTGTTGCACCCATCAGGAGATGGCTGTAGCCTGGATCCCTGCGAGTAAAGTCAAAGGCTCAGCAACACCCCTACTCTGCTGCGCCCCAGAGGCTGGGGCCAAGCCTGACTTATCTGCTCAGGGGATCAGCCCAGCCACAAAGCCCACCTGAGGCTCCTGCTCAGCCTAATAGATGCCTGAAGGGCTTGCGTGGGATCTGGTCCCAAGGCCGGTACTAAGTTCCTAGGGCATTCTGTAACTGACACTAAGACAGTGTTTCTGAGCTAAGACTTAAGATGTGCTTGCCTTGGCCGTAAGTTCATGTCAGCCTTCAGCACACAGGCTTTTCCAACCCATACTCTCATTTCTCTCATTTTCTTCTTGAACATCCAAGTTATTCCGCTCATCAGTTCTGCACCTTGTTTTACTGTCCCTGCGGTCAACAGAGGCCATTTCTAAAGCCGCACAGAGACCATCAGAGAACAAACTAGGCAATCCCTAAGGAAGGTTTCCTGCTAACACTAACAGATGTGCACACCTCGGGCTGTGGGAAGCAGGATCAAGGTATAATTTTAGGCACAAATTAGCTTTTGACGCTATTTGTGGGCAAAAACCTTCAGCAAGGGTGAGACCTTGTGACATTTTACACAAATGACCCTGTAGTTGAGTACTTGATAAAGAAACCAAACATTGTAAGTGAGGGAATAATGGGTTGTTTAAGAGGTTTCCAGGCCAGAGTGCCTAATCTGATCACATTAGTTTTGTCAAAGAGTTTTAAAAAGAAAATTTTGACTAATTATCTCTACTTACAGTTTGGAATGTTTTGTGCTATTGTTTGGGACCTACTAATCACAATTCACTGAGATTTATTGCACAAATACATGTCTTGATCAGAGAAAGTTTAGGCATATATTCATTAATACATAGCTTCTATATTCAATCAACTGTGTTCTAGAAGATACAACACTCCTATGCTAATTAATTCTTCCATATGCTGGAATCCCTCCATCCTGACTTCCATGTGTTGTGACGTGGATTGACAATATATCAGGGCCTCATTGACTTAGATAGAGTCCCCATAGTCATTTTAGAAGGCCAAAATAATAATAATAATAATAATAATAATAATAATAAACCCTTTTGATAGCTGTCTTTTTTAACATCCTCTTTTCTGGTCACTAGTTAATAAGGCATACTAATTGTCAGCACAGCATTCAATTTTTCTTTAAGCCAGGAAAAATTAGGATGAAAAGAAGAAAAGATAAAGAAGCATCATAACGCTCACAATAAGATACGCATTCCTGCTGGGAAGATATTTCCCCTGAAGTACATCACAGCCAAGCTATGCCAAGTCGTGTACTTTTCACACACAAAATTATATTGTATCAAATTTAAATTTGTTACAACTGCCATATCCATTAAACCAGTGATAAGGAAAATGCAACTCGATATCCGATCTAGTGAGACAGCAACCAGCATTAGCTCCCCGCCACATGAAGACCACCTCCACTGCCATCGCTGGTGTCAGCTAAACCCCAGCCAGTTTGAACTACCGTGTGCTTGTCATGCTTAGGAAATCTTGAAGACAGTCTCTGGGTGAGGCAGTTCTGCTAGCCATTCTCATCACTCCCCATTTGCCGCACTTAAAATAGACACTTGTACCAGTGTCCTTTCTATTACCCAGAGGAGAAAAAAAAAAAATCTCATACACACCAGTTCCTTTTCTTTCAGCTCACAGAGAAGCAACTCAATCCAGGCAGTGTTGAAACCTGAGTAGGTCACTGTACACCACGATAAAATTCCCTAATCCCCAGGCCAAATCTCCCCAAGGGGGGCCTCCTCCTGATCCTCCACTTCCCAGGCTGACTTTTCCATTCCTCTCTCCTCTTTCCCCTTTCATTTCCCCTACCTTCAAGCCTTGATATGCGATCCGAGGTGGGAGCTCAGGTTTCCGTTTTTACAGCTTAGGCCCCGCTAGCTGTATACATTCCTTTCTCTCTGCTGGGCAGTGATTACTTACCAGGGCTTAGTTTACACTGGTCCAGATGAAAGCTCTTCAGATGAAGGCAAATACAGCCAGGCTGCCCCAGCGGCACTGATATGAAGCTGTACAAGGCTACATTGTGTTCTCGATGACATTTTGTTGCACACATTTTTATACAGGGCAACCAACTTGTTATGTTACCCTACACTTCAGCTCAGGAAGCTGAAGGGATAATAATACCATGGGGAATAGGGAGGGGCTTTGTTGGTGTGGTGATTAATATTAAAATCAGAAAAAATATTAATGAGTTCAAAATAACTCGGTGACTTTGAGAATCTACTTTTTAAGTAAGGATATTTGGGGGGGGTGATGTTATATTAGAAGAATGCTTATAAAACCACTAGACACCCTGGAATGGTATACATGGACACGATTGAATGTTGCCAGGGTCTTTCATATTGTTCCAAACTAGAAGGGAAAATGCCACAATTGAATCATGTGTTTCCTTTAAAAAAAAAAAAAGAAATAAAAGGAAATAAAACTTCTCATTTAATGCTACAGATTGAAACAAGGATTAAGACTCCAAATAGTAGAAGCAGTCTGGAGAAAAAAAAATAACATTTTTAAAAGAGGAAATTCTGTGCATCCAGGCTAACCCCACACTCAGTCTTGCAGCATGGGCTGAAAACTGTGTAATTTTCCCCCTTCACACAATGTTGTTTTTGTTTCTTCCTCACTAGTTCAGACAAACATCTGTTATACTGTAGAAGGACAACTATCTCCCAAACCACTGAGTGCGCCTGCAGCCAAAGCCAACAGCACCAGCCCCAAGCACTGAGCACAGTCAGCCTTTATATCCAGCCGGGATAACGTTTCACATGTTTTGATTAAAATTAGCTAATTTGTAATTCTAGAACCTATGAAACTTAAAAGCTGCCATCCATATAGAGGGCATTAGGCAGCGTTTGAAAGGGCCAGAGCTATCTGTGATTTCCTAGTGGCCTTCTCTTGTCGGGCCCCCACTCTTCATTTAAAACGACAGGGAAAGTAATGTAGAAACACAGGACAAGCGGGAAGGGCCAGAACTGCAGGGCACACTCTGCCTCATGGAGAGGAGAAAACAACTTTTCTTTATTCCTTCCTCCTTCCTTCTCTCTCTCTCTCTCTCTCTCTCTCTCTCTCTCTCTCTCTCTCTCTCTCCTTTTCTCTCTCCTTTTCTCTCTCCTTTTCTCTTTCCTCCCTCCCTTCCTTCCTTTCACTGCCTATCATTGGAATCAATGGTGGCTTCTGTTACAGGGGATGATACTAATTTTCAAAGCAAAGCTTTTACTTTTCCAGACGGATACCTTCTTCTTCCAGACAAAAATTCTTCACCCCCCCCGAAATAACAGCCTTACTTCCAAAATGCGGAATACTGGTGAGACTTCCGAGAGAGGGATAAAGCGACGGTCAGACACCTAGTTACACAAACGGCATAAGCTATGTTTGCCCTTTCTGAGCATGGGCTTCACCGAGGCACTCTCCCTAAATAGGCTTGTTATAACCAAGAAGACGCCAAAACGCAATAACAGTGAATTAGTCCCATACCATTTTTAACCAGTTTGCCTTTCAAATACAAACGTAACCAAAAATGACCAAGTCACCTGACTGTATTAAGGATTCTGTGCAGAAGTGGAGAACACCAAGGAACGCAAAAAGCAAGCCTTATACTTTTTTTTTTGTTAAGTCATAGAAACAAAACTATATACATAAAGGGATTTTTTTAAAAAAAATTGTGAAACTCGTCAAATCCACACAAAATAAAAATCCTCGCCCAGGCAAAACGCACAACTTTGAGGAAGATAAAGAAGTGGGGTGAAGAGGGGTCCAAGCTGAACGATGTTCTCAGGCTTCAGCGCGAACAGCTGGAGCGCCAGGAGGCTGCGCTCGCCACCTCTGGAGCACCGCTGGCCTGGCAGGGAGCCCGGCCTCGTAGAGAGGACTCTGGGCTGGCCTTCCTGAACAATGGGCAGGCGGCTGTGAAGGCCGCCCCTCAGACAGCTGGCTTTCAGCCGGGCTTGCCCGATCTGCTAACGGGAAAGTGAAGCATACAGAGGCGAGCTGGAGACCCGGGGCAGCGGCGGAGACGAGCGGCCGGGGGCGGCAGAAGCGAGCCCGCTGGCTGTACTGTCGCTGACCCGAGCCACTCCGGCCCAAGCCTCGAGCACTGACAGCTACACGGCCGCTACTGACGAGTTGGAGCAAAGAGGGATCATCGAGCTTGGGGACGAACTGGGAAGAGGGGTGGAATCCAGGTATCCCAGTGCCCCATCTCGGCAGCTCTTAACTTTGGAGGGGTCCGGAGGCTCATTTCCGAAAAGGAAAGAAAGACTACACTGACCATTGCGAAAGCCTCTGCGCCATGCCCACTCGCCACTGGGGTCCGGTACCCTCACCCTGAAACATCTGCACTAATCTAGGGTTTGTGAGGTTAAATAGTATATGTTCCCCCGCCCCCATCAGATCTGAGGTTGGCAGATTTCGGGGATGCAGCTCGTGAGTTGGCCTAGGTTTTGCACCTGGAGGAGGAGCTGAGGCGTCCCGGGGACCCGATAGAAACTGACAAGCGCGCCCCTATCGCCCCCCCACCAAGCCTACACAGCCCGAAGGGAACGGACGGAAGAAAGAGCTCGGTCTTCCCGGCCGCGGAGTCCTAAAATACCTTCATCTCCTCGTTGATCTCCCTCTTCACGGGGTGAGCCGGTTTCCGGCTCCTTTTATTTTCCGGAGGTCTCCCTTCTTTCTCCATTTCTGCCATGTTTTTGTGTCTGGTTTCTGTGGAGATGAAATGGCTGCTGCCGCCGCCGGCGGTGGTGGTGGTGGCGGTAGCGGTGGCGGTGGCGGAGGTGGAGGTGGTGCTGATGGTGGCAACGCTGGCGGAGATAGCGGTGCTGGCGGGTCCGGGGCTGGGAGGGGGAGGCAGGCGAGGGAGGAGCGGGGGTCTCTTCTAGCGGCGGAGACCGTCAGTGGCAGTCACGGGGAAGGGTAGCCCGGGGAGTCTCGGGGATGCCGCCGCCGCCGCTCCTGCCGCCGCCGCCGCCGCTCCTGCTGTCGCCGCTACCGGTGCCGCCTCCGCCGCTCCCGCTCCCGCCGCAGCCGGGCTGCATCCTCGGGGCCCCACGGAGTCGTCAGCCATCTTCCTGAGCTCTGTCCGTCCGCATGGGCGAGAGGAGCGCCGGCCACGGCGGAGACAGCTGCTCTGGGCGTGCGTGCGTGGATATGTGTGTGCGCCCGGGAGAGCGCGCCAGCCCAGGCTCCCTGCGCCTCCCGCGAGCCGAGCCGCGGGCGGAGGGAGGGACCGCGCGGGGAGGGGTCCGAGGGAGGGGAGAATGGGGGGGTACTGGGCCAGCCCCCCGCTCGCGAGCGGGCGTGGCTTCCCGGTCGCTGTAGACGCCGCTGCTGTGCCTCTTCGGGGGCTGCCGGCGGCCGCCTGCTCCTGGGCGCCGGGCACCGGCACTTCTCGTAGCCGTCGCCTCCCCACCACAATCCCTGCGCTGCAGCGACTGGCAGACCCCCTACCTGCTCCTGAACTCCGTGACGTGGGCTCCCGTGGGCTCAGAGTTGGCTTCGGAGTCTGACCTAGAGGCCGCTAAGGCAAAACGTACTGGGGTGAAGGGTGGAGATTGAGCAGTGGAAGGGAGCAGAGACCCGAAAGCAGAGCAAACACTCGGCCCCGGGATTGCAGCGCCGAGTAGCCGAGTGAAACACAGACCGGACCCACCGCTCAGACTCGAGTGTCCTGCCCCGGGGGCCACGGCAGAATGCGTGGAGGCTGAATATTCCTTAGAGGGGTCCCCAGCGCGGCGCGCCCTCAGACTGTTTGCTAGGAAGCTTTCGCCTTCCTGAGAAAGACTTAGAAGTAGGACAACTCAACCTTCAACCTCCCTGATTTCTTTCTTTCTCGTTCTCTCTCCCTTCCCCCTCGGCCCCACGCGCACTCTTAGGCACTGTTACAAAGTAGCATCTTTACCCGGTGACCCCGCGTGCACCCTCATCATGCCCTGAGCTTTAATAGAAAGGGTTGGGCTTAGTGGGTACTGCTGTGCGCCCAGGATCCCGCGCAGGAACCCTCCCTCCAGGAACCCCACGCCCTCGCCACGCCCAGCAGGACCCTCTCCTCTCCGCTGGGTTCCACACTCTTCCAGGAGACTCGAATCTGCGGGTTCCAGAGCCCAGATCTCCAGCGTTCACGTGTCTCCTGTTGGGCCGCCTCTGTCCACGCCCTGGGCCAAGGTCGACTGCGCCTGTCCCGGTCTTTTGGGTTGAGGCATTGGTGTGAACCATTTGATCAGGCGCCAGAGACTCACAGCTCTGAATGCTCCTACACACTGCAAAGGGACACCTCGACGTTCCTGGCTCAGTTTTCCCGTGCCGCTCCACTTTGTAATTACCTGACACAATGTGATATGGGGGTGCCCATTGTTCCACGGCTGGTTATTATAGAGTATTCATTATGACAGTGGTGGAATTTTAAATTACACATTTTTAAGTACTTAAAAGATAGAATGAAATCGATGTGGGGGTATGAGTAAGCTTTTCATTAAAATCTCAGTTTGGCCTATCAAGTGGGGTTCATTCTGAGTATTGCATTGCCTCATTTACATTTTAGCATTGCTTTGTCTCTTAAGTGTCGAATTAAAGATATCTGGGAGCATACTCCGGAGGGCTGAACACCTCTGTGAAACCTATTTTGCATTTTAGCATAATTTGTTTCGTACACACCGAATTCCAAATATTTGTGAATGTGCCCTGGAAAACAAGTCTTCCTTACACGAAGCGGGGGGAGGGTTGCGAAGGAAAGCAGTACCTGGCTCCTCCTACTTCTACTAGCCTTCCACCCCAAGCCATTCAGGAGGTCTGAGGTAACTTGCCCTGTTAGGGTTCCTGGTCAGGGGCTGGAACCCTGGGCGGGGATCGGAGAGTAACACCTGGGACTCTTAGCAAGGTTTCAAGTTTAAGGGGGGGAGAGGGGGATGGAAACCGAGGGAGCCATTTTCTGTTACAGTGATTTTTTTTTTTCAGTAGCCTTGGGAGCATATCCAGGTGCATCCAGCTTGGGAGTCCCAAGCCCTCTGGCTGGGTCCCGAAATTTGCAGTAGACCTTGGAAAACCTTCAGCGACCCAATAATAAGGAGGCTAAGAGAAGCCCAGATCTATTTATCCCTACACCCCTTTCCAGACCACTAACTATGTGGTGTTCTGTGGGCTGTGCTTTAAGCAAGGAGTGTCTCCATGATCCTGTTGCTGGTAGAGGAAAAGAAGGGAATCCTTGGGGGGTGGGGGTGGGGAAGTTAAATTAGAATTTCACCGAGACAGTATGTGAATGGGAGCAAGTTTGTTCTTTCTGTTCCGTCCTCTTAGCTAAAGACATGGTGGGAAAACTTTTCTTCTTACTTTCCAAAAGTGTAAAACTCCAGACACGTGTTGTGAAACAAACCGTGCAATAGGAGGCCTTTGTCTCCTGGAAATATATTTAAGTCAGCTCTGTTCCATTTGGTGCCAGAGCTGTCACAATTGATTCACTGTTGTTCAGCTGATATCAAGTAACAAGTTGTATACCCCCAGTCTTAGCTACAGTTTCCCAAGTTAAGAAACAAGTAAACAGAAAAGGTAAACTATAGCCCAGTTTTATATTTAGAAGCAGCTGCACTTCTTTCAAAGAAAGTGACTTTAAAGAAATAGCCCAGGTGTTTGATAAAAAAAAAAAAAATGACATCAGTCAGCCACCTGTTCCTTTGTGCCCTCCAGAAAACTGAGGTGCGACGATGGGATCAGAACCCATGAAGCATGCCTTGAGTGGCAACGGAAGCACAGGAAGTATGTTCGAGGAAAACCGGGAGTCTGACCTGAACTTTAGAACTACGATAGCTACACATTCATGAATCTGTGATTCCCGAAATGTACCACAGGACACCTTTAGAGCAGGACTAGATGCTTTATACACTTGAGATCTTGACTCAGATCACGTTCCCTGGATAACGTTTTTGTAAAACTATAGCTGTGGGTAGAAACAACAACATAACACTCCTCTGAATTCCCACACAGCACCCAAACCTCCCCCTCCCGGTATACAATTAGTACTCATTTTCCCTCTTGTTAGCCCTGCCAATCACCACGAGAGACACAGGCCCATTCTGTATATTTCTCAGATGCATTTTTGTGTTTTCCCCTCTTTAGAGTTGCTCTTGATCTTAATTTGTGTCTGCTTTACATAGAAAACACACCAGAAAATGGGAAAACCCCAGAGTGGTCTTCTGTAGATTGTTGTTATCTATAGACCCCCTCCTATAGATATTTGTTATCACTCAGAATTGATTAGTGGACCCTAAAACACCATCTTAAAATGATTTCCTGCATAATATTTGAAATGAATGTTCATCTTGAACAAATTTAGTGCTCTAGCTAAAGGAGAGGATTAAAATATAATTATTACATCGAATGCATGATAGGAATTATCTCACTTAATATTCATACCCCCCCTGCAGCTACTTTTGTTATATCCAAGTCACAAAAGGAAACTGAATTTTATACAAGTTGCTAAGAAGTACTGGGATGTGGACTCATAGCTTCCTGCCCAGTTCCAGCTCTGGAGTTTTAAATGCTATGCTAGTCTGACTTAAATGAATTCTTGTAACAATCTATGTTTTACCTAATCTAAGGCTCATATATTCACAGATCTAAGATTAGAATGCATTTTGCCTTGAATTCTTACTTTTTTAAGTGGCATCTATTTCCTGCTAATGGTACATAGAGTAACAATGTATTTCCTAATCAGTAGGGTATTATATTTCCTTGAGTTAGGCTGCAACAACCAGTCTTAGGAAAAATTCCAGAGGCATAAAACAAGCAAGATCTGTTTTTCTAGCTCCAACAGAGTAGGCTAAGGATCATCGTGATCTCTTTAACAATTATCTTCTGCAGTGGCTTGGGATGAGCTCCACACATGTGCATGCCTTCACCATTACTGTTGCAAAGATGGAAACCACCAATACCACTCTTGGGAATATACCCAAGAGAGGCCTTATCGTACAACAAAAGTATATGCTCAACTATGTTCATAGCAGCATTGTTTGTAATAGCCAGAACCTGGAAACAACCTAGATGCCCTTCAATGGAAGAATGGATGAAGAAAGTATGGAATATATACATATTAGAGTATTACTCAGCAGTAAAAAACAAGGACTTCTTGAATTTTGCATACAAATGGATGGAAATAGAAAACACTATCCTGAGTGAGGTAAGCCAGACCCAAAAAGAGGAACATGGGATGTACTCACTCATATTTGGTTCCTAGCCATAAATAAAGGGAATTGAGCTTATAATTCAAGCTAAATAAGAAGGTGAATCCAAAGACAAACATATAGGCATCCTCCTGAATATTAACCTTCATCAGGCGATGAAAGGAGACAGAGACAGAGACCCACATTGGATCACCGGACAGAAATCTCAAGGTCCAAATCAGGAGCAGAAGGAGAGAGAGCACGAGCAAGGAACTCAGGACCGCAAGGGGTGAACCCACACACTGAGACAATGGGGATGTTCTATTGGGAACTCACCAAGGCCAGCTGGCTTGGGGCTGAAAAAGCCTGGGATAAAACCAGACTCTCTGAATATAGCGGACAATGAGGACTACTGAGAACTCAAGAACAATGGCAATGGGTTTCTGATCCTACTGCACGTACTGGCTTTGTGGGAGCCTAGGCAGTTTGGATGCTCAACTTACTAGACCTGGATGGAGGTGGGGGTTCCTTGGACTTCCCACAGGGCAGGGAACCCTGATTGCTCTTCGGGCTGATGGGGGGGGACCTAATTGGGGGAGGGAAAGGGAAATGGAAGGCGGTGGAGGGGAAGAGACAGAAATCTTTAATAAATAAATAAATTAAAAAATATATAATAAACTTATAGAAAAACCAAAAAAATAAAAAAATAAAAATTAAAAAAAAACAAAGATGGAAACCTGGGCAACTTCACATGGCAGTAACATGTACATTGTCTAGAGTCAGTCACAGACATCTGACCGACCATCGGGAAGCTAGGATGTTTAATCCTTCCAAGTCCTCCAAAAGATGTAAGAAATAAAAATAAAAGGAAACGTAGAGACAGGTATTTAATGTTTGTATCACAAACATGTCTTCAGTTCATTGCAATGTGGTTGTTAGGATCCATCAATGTTAGGACTCTATTTTTTCCAGACCAAATGCATGTACAATGATTGTTTTTTTTTTTAAATTAAAATCTGCTTCAGAATCCATGATTATGTTTAACTGCAAAAATCAAATTGCTGGGATGAATTTCAAGAAGAGTTCTAGAAATATCATAGTTCTAGTTAACATGGGGCTTTAACCATGGACAACAGAAGGGTTCTCATGAGTCTGAGACCCGAAATTACACAGGAACTCTGCCTCAGGTCTCCTATACATCTGCTTCTTTATGGGTTTTGTTGTTCCTGTTGCTTGCTTTTTGTTTTTGTTTTCTTGAGAATGGGTACCTGTCTGGATTTATTGTTTATTTATTAATTAACTCAATTAATATGTGTTGAAGGCCACAGCACTGTTTCTGGGTGCTTGGCAGCAGCAAACATAACTTGACAGGTTCTCAAATCTTATAATGTGTTTGCTTTTTGGTTGTTTGGTTTTTGTGGCAGTCTTGCTTTGTAGCCTAGGATGACCTTGGATTTGAGATTCGTTTTCTCATTCTCCCCAGGGCTGGGATAATGAGTATGTGACACCATGTCCAATGTGCAGGACCATGTCCAAGTGTGTGAACCATGTCCAAGTGTGTGACACCATGTCCCAGTGTGTGACACCATGTCCAATGTGCAGGACCATGTTCAAGTGTGTGACACCATGTCCCAGTGTGTGACACCGTGTCCAAGTGTGTAACACAATGTCCAATGTGCAGGACCATGTCCCAGTGTGTGACACCATGTCCAATGTGCAGGACGATGTCCAAGTGTGTGACACCAAGTCCAATGTGCAGGACCATGTCCCAGTGTGTGACACCATGTCCAATGTGCAGGACCATGTCCAAGTGTGTGACACCATGTCCCAGTGTGTGACACCATGTCCAAGTGTGTGACACCAAGTCCCAGTGTGTGACACCATGTTCAAGTGTGTGACAGCATGTCCAAGTGTGTGACACCATGTCCAAGTGTGTGACACCATGTCCAAGAGTGTGACACCATGTCCCAGTGTGTGACACCATGTCCAAGTGTGTGACACCATGTCCAAGTGTGTGACACCATGTCCAAGTGTGTGACAGCATGTCCAAGTGTGTGACACCATGTCCAAGTGTGTGACACCATGTCCAAGTGTGTGACACCATGTCCAAGTGTGTGACACCATGTCCAAGTGTGTGACAGCATGTCCAAGTGTGTGACACCATGTAGTGTGTGACACCATGTAGTGCGTGACACCATGTCCAAGTGTGCGACACCATGTCCCAGTGTGTGACACCATGTCCCAGTGTGTGACACCATGTCCAAGTGTGTGACACCATGTCCAAGTGTGTGACACCATGTCCAAGTGTGTGACACCATGTCCCAGTGTGTGACACCATGTCTAAGTGTGTGACACCAAGTCCCAGTGTGTGACACCATGTTCAAGTGTGTGACAGCATGTCCAAGTGTGTGACACCATGTCCAAGTGTGTGACACCATGTCCAAGTGTGTGACACCATGTCCAAGTGTGTGACAGCATGTCCCAGTGTGTGACAGCATGTCCAAGTGTGTGACACCATGTCCCAGTGTGTGACACCAAGTCCCAGTGTGTGACACCATGTAGTGTGTGACAGAATGTCCCAGTGTGTGACACCATGTCCAAGTGTGTGACACCAAGTCCCAGTGTGTGACACCATGTTCAAGTGTGTGACAGCATGTCCAAGTGTGTGACACCATGTCCAAGTGTGTGACACCATGTCCAAGTGTGTGAAACCATGTCCAAGTGTGTGACACCATGTAGTATGTGACACCATGTAGTGTGTGACAGCATGTCCAAGTGTGTGACAGCATGTCCCAGTGTGTGACAGCATGTCCAAGTGTGTGACAGCATGTCCAAGTGTGTGACACCATGTCCAAGTGTGTGACACCATGTCCAAGGGTGTGACAGCATGTCCAAGTGTGTGACACCATGTCCAAGTGTGTGACAGCATGTCCACGTGTGTGACACCATGTCCCAATGTGTGACAGCATGTCCCAGTGTGTGACACCATGTCCAAGTGTGTGACACCATGTCCCAGTGTGTGACACCATGTCCAAGTGTGTGACACCATGTCCCAGTGTGTGACACCATGTCCAAGTGTGTGACAGCATGTCCAAGTGTGTGACACCATGTCCTAGTGTGTGACACCATGTCCAAGTGTGTGACACCATGTCCAAGTGTGTGACACCATGTCCAATGTGCAGGACCATGTCCAAGTGTGTGACACCATGTCCCAGTGTGTGACACCATGTATTGTGTGACACCATGTAGTGTGTGACAGCATGTCCAAGTGTGTGACACCATGTCCAAGTGTGTGACAGCATGTCCAAGTGTGTGACACCATGTCCCAGTGTGTGACACCATGTCCCAGTGTGTGACACCATGTCCAAGTGTGTGACACCATGTAGTGTGTGACACCATGTCCAAGTGTGTGACACCATGTAGTGTGTGACACCATGTAGTGTGTGACAGCATGTCCAAGTGTGTGACACCATGTCCAAGTGTGTGACACCATGTAGTGTGTGACAGCATGTCCAAGTGTGTGACAGCATGTCCAAGTGTGTGACACCATGTCCAAATGTGTGACACCATGTCCCAGTGTGTGACAGCATGTCCAATGTGCAGGACCATGTTCAAGTGTGTGACAGCATGTCCAAGTGTGTGACAGCATGTCCAAGTGTGTGACACCATGTCCAAGTGTGTGACACCATGTCCCAGTGTGTGACATCATGTCCAAGTGTGTGACACCATGTAGTGTGTGTGACACAATGTCCCAGTGTGTGACACCATGTCCAAGTATGTGACACGATGTCCAAGTGTGTGACACCATGTAGTGTGTGACACCATGTAGTGTGTGACACCATGTCCAAGTGTGTGACACCATGTCCCAGTGTGTGACATCATGTCCAAGTGTGTGACACCATGTCCAAGTGTGTGACACCATGTCCAAGTGTGTGACAGCATGTCCAAGTGTGTGACACCATGTCCAAGTGTGTGACACCATGTAGTCTGTGACACCATGTCCAAGTGTGTGACACCATGTCCCAGTGTGTGACACCATGTCCAAGTGTGTGACACCATGTCCCAGTGTGTGACACCATGTCCAAGTGTGTGACACCATGTCCAAGTGTGTGACAGCATGTCCAAGTGTGTGACACCATGTCCAAGTGTGTGACACCATGTCCCAGTGTGTGACACCATGTCCCAGTGTGTGACACCATGCTCAACCCTCACTGACTTTAGATTCTAAAAGTAAAGCAGCAACCAAGTAACAAAGCAGATGGTGTTATTTTATTGTGTATTTAGTTAAATAATTAGCTAGCTAGCTAGTTTGTTTGTTGTTAGTTTTGAGACGAGATTTTTTTTCCTCGCTTTGGTAGCTCAGGTTGGCCTAGAACTTGTCATCTAAACTTTCCTCAACTTGTAGCAATCCTCCTGCATCAGCCTCTTAAGTGCTGGGGTCACAGCCACCATGCTCAACTTTGAAAAAGAATTTAGAAAATGTGGTGGTCATAAGTCTTCTTTAACTAAAACACAAAAGCCTCTCAGAGGAAGCTTTTGACTTGTAGCAGGAAAAAGGAGAAGTTACCCATGCAGACCCTGAATCCAGGAGAAAAGAGTTGTGGTCAGAGTTGCAAAAGAGCTGAAGCCCAGGGGCTCAGCAGGGCTGCCGACCTGCAAGGTGGCTGTGGTGAGGCAACATTCTGATATAGTGAGAAGTGTTTTGTTTGTTTCAGCCTTCCTAATGCTGTGACCCTTTAATATAGTTCCTCATGCTGTGGTGACCCCCAACCAGAAAATTATTTCATTGCTACTTCATAACTGTAATTTTGTTGTGAATCGTAATGTAGATGTCTGATATGCCACCACTGTGGTCGTTTGACCCACAAAGGGGTTGCAACCTGCAGGTTGAAAATAGCTGAGCTAGGTAAAGACAGTGAGGGGAGAGGAATACGTAACAATATTATGGGGAGCCTGCAGATCATGGTAAAAGGGGACTTGAAAAATAAAATGAACAGATGTACTTAGACAGTCTTCTAAGACCAGGAAGGCCCAAGTTCCTTCCAGTTCTACTATGTGTGTTGGCGTCTGGCCATGATAAGCTTTGCCATTAACACCAAGATAGCCCAACATCCTTGAGTCGAGTCCCCTTCCCCTTCTGCTCCGGGAACACTTCATATCCTTGGCCATGCCGGCTGCAGACTACACCCAACCAGAAGAACGGGAGCGGACTTTCCTTCCGTTATAGGCATGTCAGTTCTTCAGTTCCTATCAGTTTCATGGGAACTTGTGGTACTTTCAGTAGCACGAGGGATCCCATGTTCGGGGGGGGGGGCCTTGAATATGGCATCCTAGTTCCCTCATCAATCCTTCATTTCTAAAATGAGCATTGTAGTTTATAGTTTAGAATTTTGCTGTGGTGAGCACATACTATGCATTGCAATGACCTGGAAGTAACCCACACCCTTTTACAAACAAAAGTGTATCAATTGCTCTTCTAAAGACCACTGTTATGACTAAGGCCTTTGGCTTATTTGTGCATACTAATACAGCTCTGTGACAACTGAAGAGAACTGACACACGAGGAACAATTGCCTACATAATTAAAACATTCTTCATTTTCAAATTGATGCACAACACTGTCCCTCTGGATAGTAACTTGTTGACATGCATTAATTTTAATTTGCAAAGGTGGGAATTTCAGATATACTTTTGAGAATACTATAGTTGTACCCATCTGAGGCATGATAGAGCCTATAAACTCAAGCAATGTCATTTCTGAGTTATAATTTTTAATTCTTATTCATCAAGGCAGAAATCGAAAGCCCAGTATTTATTTACTCCAAATGTCTCCGTGAATCACACACACACACACACACACACACACACACACACACACACACACACATTAGTTAAGCTAGGTTATCAAAGCTTACATCTGAATATAATACCTTTATGCGTAGTAAGGCTGGGGAAGCATATGAAGCCCACCCAGATGAGAACAAAGGCTATTTATTTAGAGCAAGGGAGACAGCCACCATCACTCGCACTTGGCAGAGGGTCAAAGGCAGGCATGAGAGTGGGAAGGCTCCATAGTTGGAAGGGGGGGGGGGGAGAAAGGCTCCAGGTGTGTTCAGATTGGAGGCTGCTGACAAGCAAAAGCTGCAGGCAAGCTAACAGAAGAAGGAGCTGAGTAGAGGCAGGGTATCCTCCGTGGTTGCTGTAGGGAGCATACTACTTGGCTCTTTTTGGTTAGCTATGAGTTGGAAGGAAATTGGTAAGGAATTGGAAAGCTGTTGGGCATTGACCAAGTCTGAACCTTTGTGCTGGCAGCCAGGGATGCTCGTTTGGCTGCTCCAGCTTTGGCTGCAGCCTGTCGGTTTGACTTCTATGCCATATGTGGTCTGGCCATTGTCCAGTCATCAATTTCTCGAGTCATTAATTAGAAAATAAAATAAGTTTGAAAATCAAGGAGGAACTAGATCAAAAACTAGGTGCAAAGCAGCTCCCATCTGTGGCGAGATAACATTTTGATATATTGAGAAGTGTCCTGTTTGTCTCTGCTAGCTCTTTTATATCCCATGCATCCTTTCATGCAAATCAGTCTTTGGCATCTATTGCACCAGGGGAAGGCTATTATAAAGGAGATCCACAGATCAACATGACTTGCCTATGATTTTCCAGTTTTAAGATGGGCTTGTGAAATTCAAAGCAACAGCAGTAGTTGGAAGGGGGAAAAAAAACCTATTTTCATTGAATTTGAAAAAACTGAATTTTGAGTATCAAGACTCAGGGCCAGGAAAGATTCAGATTGTAAAGTCTGTGTGAAGTTGGTATTTGCAAAAATGATAAAGCAAGGGGAGTTTTCCCAATCCAAAAAGAGATCACAGCTCCGTGAGTTTGAGAAAAAGTAGTAGTCGATGAAGAGAGATGCTCAGACATTGGAGAGACTGTTGCTATAGAGCCCCACCCAGGTCCCAGTGCCTGGGTGAGGGGGGCGGAACACATAACATGCTTGCCAGATCCGAGGACTCTGGAGGTAGAAGAAAAAGAGCAGGAGGGGCTCAATCCCTTCCTTCGAAGATGAATCCGAACAGAAGGCAGCAGTAGAGAACACACCTGCCCAGCATGCACAGCAAGCACAGGCGGCCACACATGGAGCCTGGCCAGAAGAAGGCCCTCTCTGTCCACCATAACCTACAGCTTCAAGTATGACTGAGAACGGGACAGCTGTGGCTCTGAGATGGTATAAAATGGCTGCAACACTGTGTCCAAAGTACTTACACAGAGACTCCGAGGATTCTTCTGGCTCAGTGTATGCCCGGGAAAGGGTGTCATGGCTAAGGAGCAAATGCCATCCACTCTGCAAATCCCAAGTACGGGCCAGCCTGATGAGGAAAGGATAAAGAATGGGACCCAGGGAGCCCAGGCCAGGGAGATTGTCTGAGACTTCATTTTTACCTCCTCAAGTCAAGGTTATGAAATAGATATTGAGTTCAACTATAAAAAAATAAAGTTCACTTTTAGCAAATACTTGTGGATTTCATGTTAATATGGTAATATAGTATAATATAATATTAATTTCACATTAATAAATTACACGTTTATCTACTCTGACTCAAATTTGCTTTTAGCAGTTTAAAACACAGAGTCTTCCATCTACTTAAGTAAATTTGGAGCATTATTTGCCTAATTGTTTTCTATATAAATAGAAATGAAAATAGCTTGTGGCTCCAAAGAAATAAAATCACAAGACTAATTGAAACACAAGATATTGTTAATTAATCAAAATTTAATTGCGATTTTTGTGTATCTGTTACGCAGCCTCAATCAGTGGGTCTAAGAAAAGCCTATTTATTTCTCACCATATAATATTTTGGCTATCTCAAATGACCAATCAGATGTGAGTGAGCATGCCTTTAAATTCCAGGCAGAGGCAGGTGGATCTCTTTGAGTTCAAGGCCAGCTTGATCTCCATAGGTCCTTTCTCAAAACAGCAAAAATTAAAGTTTGGGGTTGGAGAAATGCCTCGGTGGTTAAGAGAGCATATTTCTCTTCCAAAGGGACCACGCTCAGTTCCCAGCACCCGCATCTAGCAGCCTGTAACTCCAGCTCCAGGGCAACCCAGCCCATGTGCCCATACCACACATGCACACATACACATACTTAAAAATAAGAAAACCAAGTCTTTTTAAAAAGAAATATTATATTAAGACCAATTTAAACCCACAACATTGTTAATTAATCAAAAGTTTAAAATTCTGGTAAATCGAAATTTCACCATATTATCTCAGTTATCTTTAAGTTCTGTTTCCTTTCCTGATAGCATTTATTGATGAAATAAAAACTCTTCCCTCTCTTTCTCTCCCTCCCTCACTGTTTGATTTTGAGATAGACTTTTGCTATGTACTGCAGTGATATTTCATTTGTATTTTAATAAATAAAGCTTGCCTGGAGTTCAGAGAGTAAAATTGTCGCACTGATCAGCCTTACAGACCAGACAGTGGTGATACATGCCTTTAATCCTAGTAGCCACACTGGTTTGCCATAGAAACCAGGCAGTAGTGGTGCATGCCTTTAATCCCAGCCCTAGAGAGGATTATAAAACGGGAGGAGACAGCTCTCAGTCACAGTCTCATTTTGAGATTCTTGGAGGCAGCATTGCCATTTTGAACTGAGGTCAAGGTAAGAGCCAGTAGCTGGCTGTTTTGCTTTCTGGCCTTTAGGTTGAACTCCAATTTCTGTCTCTAAGTTTTTATTAATCATACTACAATGTAACCCCCACTAAACCTGTTACTGTGTAGCCTAATCTATCCTTGAACTCTGGGGACTTCTCCAGCCTCAGTCTCCTGAGTGCTGAGACTTCAGCCATGAGCCAATAAAGAGAAGTTTTAAAAATGCTTCTCTTTATTTGATTTGTAGAATTATAACTGTGAGCTTATAATGATATAGTTTCCCTTGGATATGTTACTAGAGTTCCAACAATCCTATGCTTAGCTATATATTGGTTATCAAGTATCAAAACAACCCTTTTGTGAGCTAAGTGTCTTGGAAGGGGTCTTTCTTTGGCCCACCAGCTCCCAAATAATGACATGAAGATTTTTTATAAAGTATAAAAGCTTGATCTTAGCTTAGACTCATTCCCAACTAGTTCTTAAAACTTAAATTAACACATTTATATTAATTTTTATTCTGTCACATGGCTCATTACCTCTCCTCCATAATGTACATCTGACTTCCTCTGTGTTTCGCTGGCAAATCCCATGAGACTCAAATTCTTCCCAGAGTTCTTATCTCTGCCCAGAAGTCCTGCCTATCCTTTCCTGCCTAGCTATTGGCTGTTCAGCTCTTTATTAAGCCAATCAGAAGGTGCCTTAGGCAAATGAGGTAAAACAGAGACACATCTTTACACAGAGTGGTCAAATGTCCCACAACAGCATCTTGTACATCTTATGTCATTTTCTTCTTCCTGCCATCCTTGAGAGTTGATGTCCTTACTACACCATAGGAAAGTAAGGCTGAGCACAAACTGCCACCAGGAAAAAGGGGGTCTGAATACAAATTCCATCCTGCTGACTCCCCAAGAGATGAAGCAGGGTTTGACCCTACCACACTGCTGCTCTTCTAGGCTCAGCCATTTTAACACTTTTTGGGGTGTAAATCAAGCTCATGGATGTGTTAAATAATTATAATTTCATCTTTATTCTAATTTTTACATGGTTGTTATGGAAACAAAATCATCTGTAACAAAATACTTAACACTTCAAAAGTAACATACTACATTTTAATATTTTGCAATCAAACATGGTATTCAGAAAACAATTACAGAGGAGAAAGAATTGCTTTGACCTACGTCCTTTGAGAAACATTACCGGTAACAAGAAACACTTTCCTATCACAGAAAATTTGTCTCCTATGTGCTGCTGGGCTATATGTGGTCTCTTTATTGCATCCTAGGGGGAAGGAGTTGAGCAGAAAAGACTGAAGTTGAAGGATGAGACTACATTATACATATCAGTAGAAAAAAATCCATCAAAAACTAAGTAGATAAAGATTCAATAGTGAGTCTTGGGATAGCAATTGTATGGTTTTGTTGTTATTATTGTCTAAGTACATTAAATCAATTAAATCCATATACCAGATGATATAAGGAACAACTCTTATATCAACGGGCTTTTTTTGGGGGAGGGGGGTAAGACAGGATTTATCTGTATAGCTTTGGAGTCTGTCCTGGAACTTGCTCTGCAGACCAGGCTAGCCTCCAACACACAGAGATCCACCTGCCTCTGCCTCCTACGTGCCTGAGTGCTGGGATTAAAGGTATGCACTTACACTGCCTGGCCACAACATTTTTTTTAAAAGATAGGGTCTCACTATTAGGTCTGGCTGGCCTGGAATTCACAGAGATCTTACCTGCCCAGCCTTCTCACAAGCCCAAGAAGACTAATTTCTTTTTTTTTCCTTGTTAATTAGCCTTTTTATTGGTTTTTTGTTTTTTTTTTTTTTTAAATTGAAGGTCCCTTACTGGTCCTGCTTTCATGAGTGGCTGAGAACAAGGGGAAGGGGAGGGCAACCAGCTGGCAAGGGAGGGTCATTTCCACATTTCATTTACACACAGAACTAAACAGACAAGCACAGAGTCACTATTGTGGTTAGAAGTTGGCAGCATGGGATGGGGGAATAAGGAGTAGGGTGTCGTTAAAAAAAAAGGTCAGGCTCCCCCCAAACTGGGTGCCTGGGAAGGGACTTGGTCTGCTTCAACCCAAGAGGAATCAGAAGATCAAAAGCAGTTTGGGAAGGCCAGAACCGTCAGGGTGGAGGGAGAAGGACGGTCCAGGGGGTAGGGGGGACATTTGGCAACTGGGGTGAAGGGATTACCCTCCCCCTGCTGGGATCCCCCCAGCCCCTCAGGTCTGGCAGGAAAGGGGCAGCCTGCAACACCCATGAGCAGGTCTGGGGCTGCTAGATGCTCCAGGCAGGGGGCTGGAGGTGGCTCACAAAGGCTTGCCCTCCAGGGAGATGACGGCACTGCCACCTAGTTTCTCTGCCAGGGTGCAGCGGTCCTTGACCTCCTCGTAGCAGTTTGCTTGTAATTCATGCTTGATTCCTGTCAGCTTCTTCTTGATGGCATCCTTGGAGCTGGCGTAGATCGTTTTGCTCTTAAGGGGTGCACTCTCAGGGACCCAGAAGATGAACACCAGGTCCTCCTTCTTGCTCTCCTTGGTCTCATAGGTGGCATCGTAGAGAGCGTAGCGGCAGTCCTTGTCTGGCAGCATCTTGACAAAGGTGGTGTAGGGATCGTCCACAGTCTGCCCCACATCTCCTACCAGGATCTCCTTGCCCTCCTCCAGGATGATGTTCTTCTTGTCCTCACTCAGGCAGAAAAGCACCGCCTTCTTACGTTTCTTCACTTCTTCTGGCGTCGAAGACTTGCGCACTTTCATGTCATTGAACACCTTGATGACACCATCAGAGACAGCCACACCAGAGGCCATGTTTCCAGAAGCGAAAGGGAGACAGGGAGAGCTACAGCAGAACTAAGCTGCCGCAGCTGCTACCGGGATCCGACTGCAAGAAGACTAATTTCTAATGTTTTATAGCACTATAGAATAACTATTGTTGGCAACAATTATTTATTTGAACGTTTCAAATACCTAACAGAGAGAATTTTGATTGTTCCCAATTTAAAGAAATGAGAAATGTGAAATGATAAATGTATGGGTTAAAAGATATGTCATTCATCATGATCTGCCCATAAAACACTGTATTGAAATATCAGGCTGAACTCCATAAATATGTGTCAATTAAAATATAACACTTTATACTGAGTATGGTGGAACAAGGCTTAAAACTCAGTAGTCCAAAGTCAGAGGCAGGCAGAGACCAACCTGGTCTACACAGCAAGTTCCAAGCTAGCCAAGGTTACACGCACAGTGAAAATCTTTCTCTCTATCTCTATCTCTGTCTCTATCTATATATATCTATGCACATATATAATCCTTAAATTTAAAATAATATATAATTTAATATGTATAAAATTTAAAGATTATTTGAATCATTTGGCTTCTAGAATCGGAGGTAAAGCTCTGAGATTCCAACTAGACCGGACTCAATGAGAAATCCCCCTAATATCATGACAGTGTTATCCCTGTAGGCACTTCGTAGCAAGTCATTCCACTAACAAAGTAAATGTAGGTCTGTGGAATAATTCTTCAAAGTCAGGCAAAGGTTAAATTATGCAAATATTATTTTTTATTTATTTATTTATTTATTTATTAAGGATTTCTGCCTCCTCCCCGCAACCGCCTCCCATTTCCCTCCCCCTCCCCCGATCAAGTCACCCTCCCTAATCTGCTCGAAGAGCAATCAGGGTTCCCTGGCCTGTGGGAAGCCCAAGGACCGCCCACCTCTATCCAGGTCTCCTAAGGTGAGCATCCAAACTGCCTAGGCTCCCCCAAAGCCAGTATGTGCAGTAGGATCAAAAACCCTCTGCGATTGTTCTTGAGTTCTCAGTATTCCTCATTGTCATCTATGTTCAGCCAGTCCGGATTTATCCCATGCTTTTTCAGACCCAGGCCAGCTGGCCTTGGTGAGTTCCCGATAGAACATCCCCATTGTCTCAGTGTGTGGGTGCACCCCTCGCGGTCCTGAGTTCCTTGCTTGTGCTCCGTCTCCTTCTGCTCCTGATTTGGACCTTGAGATTTCTGTCCCGTGCTCCTCTGTCTCTGTCTCCTTTCATCGCCTGATGAAGGTTAATATTCATGAGGATGCCTATGTGTTTGTCTTTGGGTTCACCTTCTTACTTAGCTTCTCTAGGAACATGCATTATAAGCCCAATGTCCTTTATTTATGGCTAGAAACCAAATATGAGTGAGTACATCCCATGTTCCTCTTTTTGGGTCTGGCTTACCTCACTCAGGATAGTGTTTTCTATTTCCATCCATTTGTATGCAAAATTCAAGAAGTCCTTGTTTTTTACTGCTGAGTAATACTCTAATATGTATATATTCCATACTTTCTTCATCCATTCTTCCGTTGAAGGGCATCTAGGTTGTTTCCAGGTTCTGGCTATTACAAACAATGCTGCCATGAACATAGTTGAGCATATACTTTTGTTGTATGATAGGGCCTCTCTTGGGTATATTCCCAAGAGTGGTATTGCTGGATCCAGGGGTAGGTTGATTCCGAATTTCCTGAGAAACCGAAACACTGCTTTCCAGAGTGGTTGCACAAGTTTGCATTCCCACCAGCAATGGATGAGTGTACCCCTTTCTCCACAACCTCTCCAGCAAAGGCTATCATTGGTGTTTTTTATTTTAGCCATTCTGACAGGTGTAAGATGGTATCTTAAAGTTGTCTTGATTTGCATTTCCCTGATCGCTAGGGAAGTTGAGCATGACCTTAAGTGTCTTTTGGCCATTTGAAGTTCTTCTGTTGAGAATTCTCTGTTCAGCTCAGTGCCCCATTTTATAATTGGATTGATTAGCCTTTTACGGTCTAGTTTCTTGATTTCTTTATATATTTTGGAGATCAGACCTTTGTCAGTTGCGGGGTTGGTGAAAATCTTCTCCCAGTAAGTGGGTTGCCTTTTTGTCTTAGTGACAGTGTCCTTTGCTTTACAGAAGCTTCTCAGCCTCAGGAGGTCCCATTTATTCAATGATGCCCTTAGTGTCTGTGCTGCTGGGGTTATACACAGGAAGTGGTCTCCTGTGCCCATGTGTTGTAGAGTACTTCCCACTTCCTCTTCTATCAGGTTCAGTGTGTTCGGACTGATATTGAGGTCTTTAATCCATTTGGACTTGAGTTTTGTGCATGGTGATAGATATGGATCTATTTTCATTCTTTTACAGATTGACATCCAGTTTTGCCAGCACAATTTGTTGAAAATGCTGTCTTTTTTCCATTGTATACTTTTAGCTCCTTTATCGAAAATCAGGTGCTCATAGGTTTGTGGGTTAAAGTCAGGGTCTTCTATTCGATTCCATTGGTCGACTTCTCTGTTTTTATGCCAATACCAGGCTGTTTTCAATACTGTAGCTCTATAATAGAGTTTGAAGTCAGGGATGGTAATGCCTCCAGACAATCCTTTATTGTATAAGATTGTTCTGGCTATCCTGGGTTTTTTGTTCCTCCATATAAAGTTGATTATTGTCTTCTCCAGATCTGTGAAGAATTTTGATGGGATTTTGATGGGGATTGCATTGAATCTATAGATTGCTTTTGGTAGAATTGCCATTTTTACTATGTTGATCCTCCCAATCCAAGAGCAAGGGAGGTCCTTCCATTTTCTGGTGTCTTCTTCAATTTCTTTCTTCAAAGACTTATAGTTCTTGTCGAATAGGTCTTTCACTTCCTTGGTCAGGGTTACCCCTAGATATTTTATGCTATTTGTGGCTATCGTGAAAGGTGATGCTTCTCTGATTTCCCTCTCTGTTTCCTTATCCTTAGTGTAAAGGAAGGCAACTGATTTTTTGGAGTTGATCTTGTATCCTGACACATTACTAAAGGTGTTTATCAGCTGTAGGAGTTCTTTGGTAGAATTTTTGGGGTCACTTATGTATACTATCATATCATCTGCAAATAATGAAAGCTTAACTTCTTCCTTTCCAATACAAATCCCCTTGATCCCTTTATGTTGTCTTATTGCTATTGCTAGAACTTCAAGCACTATATTGAAGAGGTATGGAGAGAGTGGACATCCTTGTCGTGTTCCTGATTTTAGTGGGATGGCTTTGAGTTTTTCTCCGTTCAATTTAATGTTAGCTGTTGGCTTGCTGTAAATAGCTTTTATTATATTTAGGTAGGATCCTTGTATCCCTATTCTCTCCAAGACCTTTATCATGAAGGGGTGTTGAACTTTGTCGAATGCTTTTTCAGCATCTAATGAAATGATCATATGATTTTTTTGTTTCAGTTTATTTATATGGTGGATTACATTGATAGATTTTCGTATGTTGAACCAGCCCTGCATCTCTGGGATGAAGCCTACTTGATCATAATGGATAATTTTTCTAATGTGTTCTTGGATTCGGTTTGCCAGTATTTTGTTGAGGATTTTTGCGTCGATGTTCATGAGTGAGATTGGCCTGTAATTCTCCTTCCTGGTTGAGTCTTTGTGTGGTTTTGGTATCAAAGTAACTGTAGCTTCATAGAAGGAGTTTGGTAATGACCCTTCTGTTTCTATATTGTGGAATACATTAAGGAGTATAGGTATTAACTCTTCTTGGAAGTTCTGGTAGAATTCCGCATTGAAACCATCTGGTCCTGGGCTTTTTTTGGTAGGGAGGTTTTTGATAACCTCTTCTAATTCTTCGCGACTAACAGGTCTGTTTAGATTGTTCACCTGGTCCTGGTTTAACTTTGGTATATGGTATTTATCTAAAAAAAGTGTCCATTTCTTTTATATTTTCCAGTTTTGTGTTATACAGGCTTTTGTAGTAAGATCTAATGATTCTCTGAATTTCCTCTGTGTCTGTGGTTATGTCCCCCTTTTCATTTCTGATCTTATTTATTTGTGTGTTCTCTCTCTGTCGTTTAATTAGTTTGGATAGGGGTTTGTCGATCTTGTTGACTTTCTCCAAGAACCAGCTTTTTGTTTCATTGATTCTTTGGACTGTTTTCTGTGTTTCTATTTTGTTGATTTCGGCCCTCAGTTTTATTATTTCCAATCTTCTACTTCTCCTGGGCGCGTCTGCTTCTTTTTTTTCTAGAGCTTTCAGGTGTGTTGTTAAGTCCCCAATGTATGCATTTTCCGTTTTCTTTAAGTGGGCACTTAGTGCTATGAACTTTCCTCTTAGCACTGCTTTCATTGTGTCCCATAGGTTTGAGTATGTTGTCTCTTTATTTTCATTAAATTCAAGGAAGACTTTAATTTCTTTCTTAATTTCTTCCTTGACCCAGGTGTGGTTCAGTAGTTGACAGTTCAGTTTCCATGAGTTTGTCGGCTTTCTGTGGGTAGCATTGTTGTTGCCTTCTAACTTTAATCCATGGTGATCAGATAGGACACAGGTGGACACTGATATTTTTTTGTATCTGTGGAGGTTTCCTTTGTTTCCAAGTATGTGGTCAATTTTTGAGAAGGTTCCATTAGCTGCAGAGAAGAAGGTATATTCTTTCCTATTTGGGTGGAATGTTCTATAGATGTCTGTTAAGTCCATTTGCTTCATTACCTCCAATAATTCTCTTACTTCTCTATTAGGTTTCTGTCTGATTGACCTGTCCCTTGTAGAGAGAGGTGTGTTGAAGTCTCCTACTACTAGTGTATGTGGTTTGATGTCTGCTTTGAGTTCTAGTAATATTTCTTTTACATAAGTAGGTGCTTTTATATTGGGGGCGTAGATATTCAGAATTGAGACGTCATCCTGATGAATTGTTCCTGTTATGAGTATAAAGTGACCATCTCGGTCTCTTCTGATTGATTTTAGTTTGAAGTCAGTTTTGTTAGAAATTAATATGGCCACACCTGCTTTTTTCTTAGGACCATTTGCTTGAAACACCTTTTCCCAACCCTTTACTCTGAGTAGGTGCCTGTCTTTGTGGTTGAGATGTGTTTCTTGCAAACAGCAGAATGTTGGATCCTGTTTTCGTATCCAATCTTTTAGCCTGTGCCTTTTTATAGGTGAATTGAGCCCATTAATATTAAGTGATATTAATGACCAGTGGTTGTTTACTCCGGTTATTCTTATTGCTTTTGGTTGTAGAGATTGTGTGTCTCCCTTCTTTGAGATGTGCTGGTGAAGGGTCACTAGATGCCTGGGTTATTGTAGGCAGTGTTGGCAGTGTTGGATTCCTTGGGTTGTGATTTTCCTTCTATTACTTTCTGTAGGGCTGGATTTGTGGCTACGTATTGTTTAAATTTATTCTTATCCTGGAATGTCTTGATTTCTCCATTTATAGTGAACGAAAGCTTGGCTAGGTATAGTAGTCTGGGCTTGCATCCATGGTCTCTTAGCTTCTGCAGAACATCTATCCAGGACCTTCTGGCTTTCATAGTTTCCATAGAGAAGTCAGGTGTAAGTCTGATCGGTTTACCTTTATAAGTTACTTGCCCTTTTTCCTTTGCAGCTCTTAATATTCTTTCTTTAACCTGTATATTTTGTGTTTTGATTATTATATGGCGAGGAGATGTTTTTCTTTGATCCAGTCTGTTTGGTGTTCTGTATGCTTCTTGAATATTTAAATGAATATCTTTCTTTAAGTTGGGAAAGTTTTTTTCCATAATTTTGTTGAATATATTTTCTGGGCCTTTGAGCTGTGACTCTTCTCCTTCATCTATACCTATTATTCTTAAGTTTGGTTTTTTTATTGTGTCCCATATTTCCTGAATGTTTTGTGTTGAGAATTTGTTGGTTTTGCTGTTTTCTTTGATCTGTTCGTTTATTTTCTCTATGGTGTCTTCAGCATCTGAGATTCTTTCTTCTATCTCTTGTATTCTATTGATTATGCTTGTTTCTGTAGACTCTGCTCGTTGACCTAGATTTTCCATATCCGGCTGGTCCTCAGTTTGTATTTTCTTCCTTGCCTTCATTTCAGTTTTCAATTCTTGAACTGTTTCCATTACCTGTTTGATCGTTTTATCTTGGTTTCCCAGGGTATCATGTACATATTTACTCATTTCTTCAAACTTTTTGTTATACTTCTCATCCATTTCTATAAGGGCATTTTTTACATGTTGTTTAAGGGACTCTATTGCGTTCATAAAGTCAATTTTTTCCACTTCTTCTGTGTTAGATTGTTCAAATACTTCTGTTGTAAGATCCTTGGGTTCTGGTGTTTTCATGTTGTTTTTCAGATTATTGGGTGAGTTCTTGCCTTGGCGTCTGCCCATCTCCTCCTATTAATCCTATCTAATAGGTCTTTTAAAAACCGGATCAGGTTTCCCTGCTGGCCCAGGGCTCTGCTTACAAAATGCCCTCGCTCTGTTTCCTGGTTTCTGCCGCAGGCCAAGAACCCTCTCACCCCTCCGAAGTGTCTTCCGGACAGGACCAGGCTCCCCGTTTGCCAGTGACCTGGCCAAACAAAGGCCTACCTCTTTGATTTGATTGTAGTAGGGCGATCTGCTCTCCTTATTGCCCGCTTGACTCTGCTGCTTGCGTCTGCTGCCGCGCTGGTCTCTTCCTGGATGCGGTGTCGCTCCGCTGCGGCGCTGCGTCTGGCCGCCACCGCCGCGGCTGCCGCGTCTGGCCGCCGCCGCTCCGCCTCTGTGCGTCTGGCCGCCGCCGCTCCGCCTCTAAATTATGCAAATATTAGATATTGCAAATCAAAACCTTACTGACCTAGAAATTCATACTAATAGATGTATTTGCAACTTCTAAATGCAAACTTTAAAAGGCAAATTTGGTAACCCATATGCTAAGCACCAATTAATTAGGATGCTTAAGGAAGGAAACGCTCTTGTTAGCTTAAGTTCCTAACTAGCTATGATTAAGCCTTTAAAAAGACCCATAGACCCTTGTGTTTCAATTCTTGCCCCTGAAATTCCTAATTGCATATTTGAACTGTGAGAAGTTGTGCAATGCTTTGGGGGTGATTGATGCTGTTATGTGGGACTGTAAAGTGAGGCAGATGCGGGCTGGGCTGAGTGTGCCCAGGTCCCAGGGTATGTGTTCATGAGTGCATTTTGTTAACCACACTTCTGGTGTGAGCTTATCTTCAGTCTTTCACTGTGTAAACAGTAGATAAAATGGTGGGTTTATCTCATTTAAACGAGCATTTTATAGACATTCATTGAGATGTATAGACTTCAGGTCTAGTTAATTTTGGATGTGGATTTTTATTTGAAAGTTTTTATAATAAAGTTTTAATTAAACGAAACAAAACAAAGTCAGGCATGGTGGTACACATCTTTAAATCCAGCTTGGGAGGTGGAGGCAGGCAGATTTTTATGAGTTTGAGGCCAACTTGGTCTACATAGTAAGTTCCAGGACAGCCAAGACTATGTAGAGACCTTTCTCAAAAATAAAATGAAACAAAATAAATTTTAAAAGTAAAAAAGCAAGCATTCTGCTTGGTGTCTACTAAACACAAGAACATTAGTAGGCACTATGAACATAAAAATAATACAAAAATTTTTTATAATATTTTAAAATTTATTCTTTAGCTGGACTGGGAAGGAACAAGCATAGGATCAAACTAGTTCCTCTGAATGTGGTTGACAGTTATATGGCTGGGGCAGACTGAGAGGCCAATGGGCAGTGGCACTGGGATTTATCTTTGCTGCATGTACTGGCTTTTTTAGGATCCTATTTTCTTTAAATGTATACCTTCTCAGCCTAGATGTAGTAGAGAGGGCCTTGGACCTTACACAAGCAAAGTGCCTTACCCTTTCATAGGATTGAAGGGGAGTGGGTTGGGAAGCTGTGTGTGGAGGGAATGGGAGGATCGGGAAGGGAGTGGGAATTTGGATTGGTATTTTTTTTAAAAAATCAAATAAAAAAGAAAAAAATTTTACACATACATAGAACATATCTTGAACATGTCCACCACTCACTTTCCCCTCCAACACACCCCAGGACTTCCCATTAAATCTCCCTCCCAACATCATGTCCGTTATTTATTTATTTATTTGATTTGTATCCTTCTAAGTCCAATTAGTGTTGCCCATATGCATGTGGGTATAGGTTCATGCACTGGACTTGGGCAACCTACAGTGGCCACACTTGAAAGAAAAGTGATTCTTCTCTTGGCAGCCATCAACTGCCAATAGCTTCTCCAGAAGGTGTGGGCCTTGGGTGCTTCTCCCACTCCATGCTGTCACATGTAACCAGCCTGATAAAGCGTGCTGCAGATTTTCAAAAGCAGAAGGCAGATTCTGAGCCACAGTGAGAGGTGGTGACCAGATGAGCTGAACCTGGAAGCAAAATGAGTAGGGCTTTGCTGAATGAGGGAGGAAAAGGAGTCTTTTCAACAGAAGGAGCTGATGTAGAAAAGTGACAAAATCTGAGCGTGCACACTGAGTCAAGGGAAGCTAAATAACTCAGTGCGCCTACGGTGATTATATCCAAGGCAGACTGTGGGTAAGATAAGACCAGATTGTAAGTGACCTCACTCTAATAGGTTGTGGACTTGTTGGTCCAAAGACTTCTTGAAGCCAGTGAATATTAAATACAGTAGTGAGGAAGAGGATGTGACTCAGTGGTAGAGCACTTGCCCAGTATCCAGGGAGCCCTGGTTTGATGCCAAGCACCACAAAAGTAAATTAACAAAACAAAATAAAATATAATAGTAGTAAGATCACATATACAGACTAGTAAAATAAGCCAAGCTACAAGGAAAAGGCAGAAGGAGAGCTCGGAAATAAGAAGCTACATAAATGGGCTTGCAGCAGTAGAGAGGGCCACAGATGAGATAAGGAGGTAGTGCCCAACTCCCTGCCGGCACTTATCTTATTAAGAGAATCTATAGGAATTTTTATAACATGGAAACAATGATGAAATGAATATTTTAGATAATAGACTCCATTGCTCTGTTGCATAATAACTATCTCATTTTGCAAAGGCAACAATGATTATTGCATCTCTATTGGCTCATTGAATAAATGAAACAGTAGAACCCTTGAACACCCCTCTCCTCCTAGAGGAATGGCCACATACATAGGTTGCCTGACTTTACAGAGACCCAAAAAGGCAGCCCCATCCTGACTCACTCCATCTCTTCTAGTCTCCCTCAAGTCACCTCGCCTACCTCCCATCTTCGGAGCAAAAGATACAACCACAGCCTAAGTCCAGACACCCAGGTCCATTGGGAAAATATAAGCAATGTAAAAAGACAAGAGGATATGCCCCCCCCACCTGAATAAAAACTAATCCCATAGTAATGGTCCCCTAGAAAAAAATATAGATGAAATTCAACAAGACATGAGAGTCAATAGAACAATTATGCAAATGTCCAAAAAGTTCAAAAAAATTAGGGAAAACATGAACAAACACCTTAATGAACTGACTGAAACACCAAAACCACACAAACAAATAGCTAAATGATATAAGGGAAACAATGATATGAAATATGGAATATAGGTGTCAACAACAAGAGGAACTGCACAAAACCAACTTCTGGGGTCTACACAACACACTGTTGAAAGATATATGGGTCATTGAAAGACAGGAAGGAGAAAATAATTGCTACAATTTGAATGATAAGAAAATCCAACATATCGAAGTCTACAGGACACAGTGAAGGCTGTCCTAAGAGGAAAGCTTGTAGTATAAAAAGAGCGAATGATCTCTGCAGCTGGAGAGATGGTTCAGCAGCTAAGATCACTTAATGATCTTTCGAAGACCCAGACTCAGTTGCCAATACCCACATGTCAGCTCACAGCCATCTGAAACTCCTGTTCTAGTAGATCCAATGTTCTTCTGGCCTCTGAGGGCTGCTGCACACATACACACACACACAAATAGTTTTGAAATTTTGAGAAATTTCAAAATAATAACTCAATAATGCATCTTAAGACTTTAGAAAAACAAGATCAATCCAAAGCTAAAAGTAGTACATGAAAAATAATAATGAAAGCCAGAGCAGAAATTAACGAAATACAAACAAACAAATGATACAATTGGGAAAAAATGAAATGACCTGCCTTCCTTGATATGATAAGTAACATTGACAAGTCCCTTAGCCAAATTAACCAAAAGAGAGAATGCATAAATCAACAAAATTAGAGATAAAAAGAAAAAGTGATAGATACCAATAAAATTCAAAAAACTGTAAGATGTAGCTTTAAAGTCTATATTCCACTAAACTGAAAAATCTAAAAAAAATCCAATGGATTTCTAAATGCACATGACCTGTCAAAATTAAAGATGAAATAAATAATTTTTCCAAAAAAACTATGGTCAACAATTTGATTGAAGCAGTAAAAATAATAAAAATAAATCTCCCAACTGAAAATCTTCCCATGACAAGACACAGCCTCACTGTAGAATCCTCAAAGAAGAGCTGATAGCAGTACCACTCAAATTGTTCCACAAAAGAGAAAAGGAAGGAACGCTCCCAGAGTTTTTAATGAAGACATTATTAGCCTAGTACCCAAACCAGACAAAAACAGAACAAAGGAAAAATTACAGTACTTCCTGATGAATAAAGGGGCAAAAATTCTGAACAAGTTGCTTGAAAACCAAACTCAAGATTGCATCAAAAGGATCATTCACCGTGATCAAGTTGACTTCATTCCAGGCATGCAGGGAATGGTTCAACATATGTAAATCAATAAACACAGCTCACCACATAATTGAAAATCTCTTGGTCATTTCAACAGAGGAAGAAAAGACTTTGAGCAAACTCTAACATCCCTTCATGAGAAAAAAGTCGCAGAGAGGCTGGGGATGGTGAGAGCACAGTCCAGCATAACAAAGGCTATAGAACCCAAACGTGCAGCCCACATTATACTAAGTGGAGAAGAACTAAAACACCCCACTAAGATCAGGGACAAGACAAGAGTGTCCCCTTTCCTACTCTTATTCAATACAATGCTTGAAGTCTGTGCTAGAGCAATTAGTCAATGGAGGAAAGAAAGGATATCAAGTAAGGATATCAAATAAAGGATCAAAGTATCAAAGAAATCAACATAGCCCTTTGAAAATAAAACAATCTTATACATAATAATCCTAAAGACTCCACCAAGAAGACCTCTTAGGAGCTGATAAACACTCTCCCAAAAGTGGCAGGATACAAAATCAAAGCCCAAAAATCAGCATTCTTTTTATATACCAATGACAAACCCACTGAAAAAGAAATCAGTGAAATAATCTCATTAAAAAAAAACCAGTAATAAATCTAAGCAAGGTAATGAAAATCCTCTTTGAAAACAACAAGACTCTGAAGAAAAAAATTCAGGAAGACACTAGAAGGGGAAAGAATTTCCCATGCTCATGGATAAGAAAAATTAGTATTTTGAAAATGGTCATACTACCAAAATGATCTTCATATTCAATGCTATCTCAATCAAGATTTCAGTGACATTCTTCACAGAATAGGAAAAAATCTTTAAAATGTATATGGATGCACAAAAGCCTAGAGATTGCCAAACCAATCTTCACCAAAAACAATACCTGATTTCAAGCTATACTGTAGAGCCACAAAAACAGCATGGTTCTAGCGTAAGAACAGGCACATAGATTAATGAACTAGAAGAGAGGACCCAAATATAAGTCCATACAACTATAGCTATCTGAATTTTGACAAAGAAGATTATGATATACATAAAGAAAAGGCAGCCTCTTCAACGAACAATGTTGAGGAAACCAGTACATCAACCAGCACATAGAAGACTGAAACTAGACCCTTACCTGTCATCCCGAACAAAACTCAACTCCAGTTGGATCAAAGACCTCAATAAAAGGGACGCCTTGAAACTGTAGGAGGAAAAAGTATTGAGTACCCTTTACCATACAGTCCTGGCTTTGAATTTTCTGTGTTTGTTTAGTTTTGTTTTTTGAGACAGGGTTTCTCTATGTAGCCCTGGCTGCTCTGTAATTCGCTCTGTAGACCAGGCTGACCTCGAACTCATAGAGATCCACCTGCCTCTGACTCCTGAGTGCTGGGATTAAAGGTGTGTGCCACCACCCCACCTGGCTCCGAGAATTTTCTGAATAACTCTGATATCTGGGAGTGATGTGATACCATCGGAAGCTGGGTGGAAAGGCCCTCTACCCCGCTGTGGGCCACGGAAGAAGTCGCTGCAAGAGGGAGCAGGTGATGGAGAGATGGAAACGATGGGGAGCAGAGCAGTGCATGAACTGTGGAGAGAGCCAGAACCGGGGATGTGACAACAGGGACAGGTGTGAGCGGGGGCTGAAAATACAAGGAACTCAAAAAACTAAACTCCAAGGAAACAAGCAAACCAATTTGAAAAACAGGTGATGGAACTCAACAAAATAAGAAGAAACTCAAAGAGTTAGGAAATACTTTTAAAATTTTAAAAGCATCCTTGGGTGCCAAGGAAATGCAGATTAAAACTATTCTAAGATCCCATCTCATTCTAGTCAGAATGGCCATCATCAAAAATACAAATGACAGCCAGGTGGTGGTGGTGCCCACCATTAGTCCCAACAGTTGGGAGGCAGAAGCAGACAGATTTCTATGAGTTGATGCCAGCCTCGTCTACATAGTGAGGTCCAGGACAGCTAAGGCTACACAAAGAAACCCTGGCTTGGAAAACTAAAATACCACAAGATCAGTCTCTAGGCCACATACCAATATTATTTTCCTCTAACAGCTCTTGAGCCAGGTCCCCACAGTTCAAATTACCTTCTGCATTGTCTTACATGCTCCTACAAGGATAGCCCATTAAGGCTTGCATAAAATGTCCAGTTGCTTTTCTAGTCCAAAGTCTCAAAGTGTTCCATATTCCATCAAAAAAAGCATGGTAAGGCCTATCACAGCAACATTCCAGTCCCCGGTACCAAATTCTGCCTTAAGTTAGGATTTCTATTGCTGTGAAGAGACACCATGAGCACAGCTACTCTTATAAAGAAAAACATTTACCTGGGGCTGGCTTACAGTTCAAGTGTTTAGTCCATTATCATCATGGTGGGAAACATAGTACCATGTAGGCAGATATGGTGCTGGAGAAGAAGTCAGGAGTTCTACATCTATTTTGGGAGGTAGCAGGAAGAGAGAGAGACACTGAAGAAAGAGTGGCTTGGAGGTTTCAGCAGCTCAAGCCAGTCTTTCTTCAGTGTCTCTCTGTGGATCAGGAAGTAGCTCTCAACTATGTCTCCAGCATCATGACTGCCATGCCTGCCACCATCTTCCCAGCCATGATGACAGCAAACTAAACCTGTGAAACTGTAAGCAAGCCCCAATTAAATGCTTTCCTTTGTAAGAGATGCAGTGGTCTTGGAGTCTCTTCACAGCAATAGAACACAGACTAAGATATTAACTTCTAAATATCTTTGTTTAAAATCTATAGAGAAGGTTACTCTCAATTTGTCAGACAAGGCTCTGTTTGTACTGAATAGAAGCAAATGCAAAGATCTGTTGTTACACAAGATGCTACTAACCAAGAATGGTTGACTGCTCACCCCTAAACAAGGCATTTACAACATCTCCTCTAAACATTCCAGAAGAGGTGGCTCAAAGAATTGCAGAACTAGCCGATAGGAAGAAGGGCTGAAGTGCTATTATATAATCATGACTTAGCCATGCATGCTGATCATGGCATACAGCAGCTGCACATGCAAGTAGGGCCTACCCAACAGTCAGCTAAGAATGAGGAAGGAACTCATTCTTACCTCTTACCCTCTTAAGAGGGCCTTACCTCTTAATTGGTGAACTACTGGCAACTAACAGATTGTGGGAGAAGGGAGGCATAGTATCTGGTTGTGTCCCCAGAAGTTACCCCACCAGGCCCTAATTGATAGTTTCAAACCCATGGCCATAGAGATGGCCTTGGTTAAACGCCATAGGAAATAAAAATAAAACAAAAAGAGGCATAAATAAAGAAAAAGATCTGTAGGAAAGAAGTGGTGGAGGGAGATTTGAGGGATGGGAAGGAGAGCATTCTAATTAATTTAAATGTATATTTAAATAGAATTTAAATATACATTTAATATATTCTAACTCTAATATATAATTGTCAATGAACAAAAATGAATTAAAAGAGAGAGGTGTGGTTTCCACTTTTTGTTGTTATTGTAATTTTTATTTTATTTATTATGGAGGTGGGTGTTGCAAGCATGTCCGTGTTGCACATGTGGCAGGTTAGAAGGTTGTTTGGGAAGTCGTTTCTCTGCTTCCACCATGTGGGTCCTGGGGCTTGAATTCAAGCTGTCAGGCTTTGTGGCAAACATCTTTACCTACTGAGCTATCTTACCAGTCCAGTTTCCAATTTTGATTGATCTACCTTAGACCTTCCGAAGCAGTCTGTCTGGAAATGAAGATAAGTAATTCATGTTTTTAGAGTTGTTCTGATCATAAGCTAGTGTGAGAAATCACTGTCATTGACGGTGTGAAGAGGAAATGGCACATAGTAAGATGAGATCAGTAAGCAGTATGTCTTCTCTGCTCTACCTCTGAGACACGTCCTGTTCCTTACTAATTCTACCTTACCCATCGGCTTAACCACATTTATTAATTGCTAAAACTAAGTAATATCCATCTACCTGGGCTTCCTTATTCCACCCATGCACCTATACAATATATTTTATATGTGTGTGTATACTTATATATGTACATATACATATGTGTGTGTGTACCCAAAGTAGATAAAACAATTCTTTCAAATACAAAACAGATTGTATAGCTCCTGCTTAAAATATTTCCCAAACAATACTGTGGTAGTTTTTAAATAAGTACATAAGTTCACACTCTCCTCTTGAAAAGCGGAATATGATCCCTTCTCCTTGACAGTGGGCTGTGCTTAGAGACGAGCATATAAGAAATAAAATGTGGCAAAGCATCAATGGGTGGCGTCTGTGGTTAGGATATGAGACATGCTGTGATTTCCTTGTTCTCTTTTCTTACTTACTTAGAGGAAGTCAGCTGCTGTGTCCTGACAGTACTCAAGGAAGTCTCTAGAAAGATTCATGTGGCAAGAAATGACACCTACAGCCAATAGCCTGCAAGAAACTGAATTTTCCACCAATAAATACATAAGGCACCTTAGGAGTGCATCTCCCTGCCTCAATCAGATGACAACAGCCATAGCCAATGGCTTCATGTCAGTGGCCTGAGAGACCCAAAGGTGATCCCACCCCACTGTAATAGTCCAAATTTCTGATCCACAGAGAAAAATAGGTAAGGTGATAAATACTGATTTTAAACTTCCACCCTGGGGTAGAGGTTGAACAGCAGTAACCAATAATTAATACATTTCACATATAGTCCAAACTCCTCACTATGGCTTGCAGGACCTTGTATACTCAGAATTCTGCCTATATTACCAACTTGACCACTCACAATGCAGATGAGAGTGTTTACCCTCTAACAACTACACTACCGACCTCTTTCTTCATTGGAAATAGCTAAGGTTATCCAATTGCATGAACCCAAGGTAGCAGCATTATTTCCTCACTTCCCTCCACTATCTATGGTCATATGACAAATTGCGATCAGTAGGTCGTGAGCAGAGTGATGTGTGAGAATGTCTAGTTTGAAGGTTTTTTTAAAAGATTTATTTTTATTTTGTGTGCATTGTTGTTTTTGCCTGCCTGCTCGTCTGTGTGAGGGTGCCAGATCCCTTGGCACTGGAGTCACAATCGTGAGCTTACGTGTTGTTGGTGCTGGTGATTGAACCCAGGTCCTCTGGAAAGAGCAGCCAGTGCTCTTAACTGCTGAGCCATGTCTCCAGCCTCTGGTTTGAGTTTTTAAGTAGAACTAATCTACCTTCTACTTCATTTCCCTCACTTGTGTTGACTGAAGCATCAGTGCAGACGGTAAGGGAATGGAAGCACTAGTGCCCCATGTCAACACAGCATTGAAATCACACGGTGAGAGCGGCAAAGCGCCAAGGCAGCCACAAGCTCGGTCTGTCCATTTGAGCCCTTTCATTGTCGCGAGGAAAATACAAGGCTTTCTCACGTACGTAAGTCACTGCATTTGGGGGCTTTTCACTGCAATCTTCACTTTAACTTATACCTTGAAACTGCTCACCATATCCTAGCCCAAGGTCTTTTTCCCTTCTGCTACTCGGAAACCTACGTATCAGCTCGTCTGTTTAGGATGCGTCCCCCCAAGGTCTTTGTAAGGCTGACACCTTACAGCTAGATTCCACTATTTCAGTAACCTTGGTTTTCTACCCTAAAAGTGGGAGCACGATTCTTCAAGGCTGCCGTCTGTACCCGGAATGTGCTCAGCTAGCTACCACTTGCCACTCCGTATGATCAAGAACCATGGATGCTGTTTCCTGCTGACCTCCAGGGACAAGAAAGGACATCACCATAGCAGATGCTGCATAAGTTTCTGTTGTGTGAAAAAATCCAAATGATTCATACTTAGTTAATAGTTAAGAACGTTGTGAACACAGAACTGCAGTCACTTGCCTATAATACGACCTCCTTTATCTAAGAAATTAGGTAACAATAATGATTTAAGTAAGGGTTAACAGAAGGGTGTCACCAAGTCTCCCTTACCTCCATCATCGAGTGTTTTGATTTAAAGAGAGGAAAATTCCAAAGAGACAATGAACAAGTCTCCATTTTTTTTTGTAAAGTTCAACCAGAGAGAAAAAAGAAAAGAAGAGAAAAAAGAAAGGAGCTCATAAAAATATTTATGCCCAGGAGACAGATTCTATTAAGCCATGATATAGCCTATTACAATGACTCTAAGATGCCAGTCATTGTGAAACACACCATTGTTTTATGTCCTATGAGGGAAAAAAAATGTTGCCATGGTAAATTTTGTTGCTGTTCCCAATTTCTGTCCCCACATGCCTTCTCAGCTTCACAGTGGGTAGAGCACACATCTGTACTCCATTGTCAGGCCTGCTCACGTGACTTGTTTAGGCCAATTGATTGTGAGTGGCTATGACAAAGACCATATGTGCTGGTTGGTTCTTGTCAGCTTGACATAAACTAGAGTCACCTAGGAACAGAAAACCTCAATTGAGAAAAGGCTCCTATCAGACAAGCCAGTGGACATGTCTCTGGAGGCATTTTCTTGATGGATGGTTGATGTGGGAGGGTTTAGCCAACTGTGGCCAGTTCTACCCTGGGCAGATGGTCCAGTGTTGTACAAGAGTAGGCTGAGTAACATGGAAAACAAAAACAAGCCAGTAAGCCATACTCCTCCATGGCCTATGCTTCAGTTCCTGCCTCCAGGTTCCTGCTTGAATTCTTGCCCTCGCTTGCAGAAGTATACGAGAAACAAATGCATTCCTCCCCAGAGTTGCTTTTGGTCGTGGTGTTTTGTCACAGAAACAGAACGCACACTACACCTTACCTTACCTTAGTAGCTTTGTCTAAGTTTGTACAGTTTGAATCAGTTTTTGTACCTCCATCCAAAGAGTTCAAGGTTGGGGTTAGTCCTGTCTGGATTCTAAAAGAACATGTTAAATGCAGCCAAATCAACTACATAAAAATCCAGTGAACCCAAAGCCTTCACGTGTGTGTGCGTGTGTTTGTGTGTGTGCATGCACCCCCCAAAATAGACACCACTGAAAGCTACTGAGATGTCAATAATCACAGAAAACACTACACTAATTAAACTACTACTTGCCATCAATCACAAGTTATACTTTGATTTCAGAGATATAAAAATGTGATCAAATTCATATCTTAGACTCCATAGAATATCTTATGTATCACTCATGTTGTATAACAGTACAAAATATATTCCAAGTTGCTTTGGTATTTACATATATGATGATGCAGCATTCATATTTATAATGAGAGTTTTCCTGATAAACACATTTCCTTTTTAGAATATCATATGCAACACTGCAACCTCAGGTCCCAACTGAAATAGAAAGCAGAACTAAATGGATGTGAAGTTCAAAGCCAAGAAGAAGGTTGGTTGTGGCTTTCTGATAGCTTTCATCTGCCCCCTCCCCTACTAGCTCATATGACTTTTGGCTTATAGACCAAAGACTTCCTCCTCTTTATCTCATGCCCCATAGACCAGAGAGTCCGAGGCAAGTGTTCTCTGGGAAAACCAGAGAAGTAAGGGAGGACAAATGGAGCTCAAAAGCTGGGGGCATAAGCACAAGGCTGAATGATTGAACGTGTGTGTGTGTGAAGTGAGTTAGCCTTCCTGCAAACTAGATGAACAGTAACTATCAAGATAATAATATAATAATACTAATCCTAACTGAGAAGAGCATCAACTTTATGCCTTGCACCATGCTAAATGATTTACATAAATCATCTAATTTAGTCAAGGCGATAGCTTTATGTATCAGGGAACCTTTAATGCTGAAAAGCCAATCATTGGGACAAACCACTCAAGAAACCAGTTACTTAGTTTCCTATTAGTCTACAGGCCGACTAGGCTTAAGTGTTCTAGGCTGAGCTCTGCTGCACAGCTCTTGCTAAGGCTGTGGCCTGCTCTACCCAGGGTGCATCCTGAGTCATCTCAGTTCCATGTTTTGGATCCTTTTGCAGCTACCTGAAGCATGTTCTTCTCACGGTGCTGGTAGAAGTGCATGAAAATAAATGTAACCACAGGACGCCAGGTTTGGAATCAGCACTCATGTGAGTTCGAACCACATTCTGTTAACAAAGAATAGCATTGCTAGGGAAGAAATAATATTCTACCTCAAGGGAAATATGAGTAAAATTTTGTCAAACTAAAAAAAATTAATAAAAGCACTGTAAGGGGTGTAGGCATTTTATATCTTTTAAGTTTTTATTAATTTTCTCTTTTTTCTTTCTTTGTGTGTATGTGTGTATGTCTATTTTAAACATGAAGAAATTAAGGCTAAGAAAACTAAATGACTTGCTCACAGACACGGTTGAGAAATGATGAAACCAGGATTTGAATTTTAGAGCTGCTGCATTTGATTTTAGAGCCTTGGAGCTTAGCTTTTCTGTCTGACTTTCACAAACCAAACTCCAAAAGGCATTACTAAATAAATAAATAAGAGCAGCAATGCGATTTTGTGAGAAGAAATCAGGCTTGAGGAAAATAAGTAGGGTAGGCAAGATAAAAACATTAACTATTTTGAGAGTCTAGTCAATGAAGATGTTTTTCTCATTTGCTTTTCTGGCTGCAAAGTGGTATAGTAGGAACCCACTGAAGGATGCGGCTTCTCTTATTTTTAGAATTCCTCCATACAAACATATTAACATTTTATCTGCTTAAACACTACCTTTGCTACTTATTTCTGTCCACCTCCTTTGAGAGGGAAACCTTATTTATTCTGATAATTATAAGTAACCTATAAAGTAATTACAAAGTGTCTCTTCGTTCAAACACTCGGGGACTGCTTTGGCAGCCATTAAATCAACATTAAAAACATTAAAAATGAAGGCCAATAAAAAAACACAGATTTAAGCCCTCAAAGGTACACAAATGGTTCAGTGAAGAAAGGAAAGGAAAGGAAAGGAAAGGAGGAAGGAAAGAAAGAAGGAAGGAAGGAAGGAAGGAAGGAAGGAAGGAAGGAAGAAAGAAAAGAAAGAAGGAAAGAAAGTCTGAGGATGCATGGTTATAAGATATGAGAACCAAAGTATAAATGTCACAAATAAGTCCTGAGGAAATATTTTAAGGAAGAGTGTGGGTAATAAATGAACAGCTGGTGCCACACCCAGATTTCTGAAGACAGATGCTGGTCAGACCCATGCTGCATAGGGGGTCCATAAGGCTCCCTCTGCTTCATACACCACAACCAGTTTTATTTGTCTGTTTTGTTTTGAGGCAGGGTTTCTCTGTGTAGCCCTGGCTTTCCTAGAACTGGCCTCAAAATCAGAGATCCACCTGCCTCTGCCTCCTGAGTGCTGGGATTAAAGGCCTGTGCCACCACCGCCCGGCTCCACTTTAATTTTTTAAGTGGTTACTTAAGTATTTATTCTCACATGTTGGTGCATGCATATGTCACAGGCATTTATGTGGAGATCAGATGCATATTTATTTCACGTGTTGGTGCATGCATATGTCACAGGCATTTGTGTGGAGATCAGAGGACAACTTTCAGGAGCTGTTTTCCTCTTTCCACCTTGTTAGTTCCAGAGATGGAACTCAGCTCATAAGGTTTCAAGCCAAGTGCTTCATCCATTGAAAAATGACATCGGCCACCACAATTATTTTAGTATATTCTTCTTTCTCCAGTAGCAAAAGAATCTAATATCGTCGGACAGAATCCTAGGCCAGTGTTACAAAAAATATTCAGACCTACTGTGAGACCCATTTCTGTAGCCTGTTTATTATTAATGACATTTCAGATTGCAACTGCAGCAACTTACCTCTCTGTGTCATAAGCATGAAGTCAGCCATCCTCCAAAATATGAAGCCAGATATTCATAAACTGAAGTAAGAAAATTATATAAAGACATTTCTGAAGCTGTTTGAAAAGTAAGAATTTTGGTGATTTTGTTAGACATAATTGTCCTGGAGTTACTTCTTTTTTCAAAGGAGATCTTTATTTCTGAAATAGTTCTGTTATATTATCCAAGATTTGATTAACAATATTCCAATATTGTTGGGAAGAGGAATACAAAATGCTGATAACTGCCCAAACTAAGTACATAAGGGCTTGTTGCTCTATTTTTTCTTAGTTTCCTGTGAAGTTTAATGTTTTCTACAATAGAACTGGGGAGATGGCTCAGTGGTTAAGAGCACATATTGCTCTTCCAGAGGACAGAGTTCGATTCCCAGCACCCATGTTAGGTGACTCACAAGTGCCTGTAACTCTAGCTCTGAATAATCCAAAGCCTCTAGTCTCCTGAGGCACCGGCACTCATGTGCATATATACACATATACCTGATTTAGAACAAAATACATCTTAAATAAAAGAAAAATTAAACTATAACAAATATTATATAATTATATAATATCTAATAAAAGCAAGTAACAGCATAAGAAGCCTAATTCAAAAGCTCTCTTCAGGGCTGGAGAGATGGCTCTCCAGCAGTTAGAGCATTTACTGCTCCTGCAGAAGACTGAAAAGACCGAGGTTCGGGTCCTAACATTCTCTGGCAGCTCATACGTCACCTGCAGTTTCAGTTCCAGAGGATCCAACGCCCTCTCCTGGCCTCCACAGGGCTCCTGCATGAATGTGGTACACATACATTCACTCAGGGACACACACACGAATATATATAAAATAAATAAATAAACATTTTAAACGATATCTTTAATAATGAAGACTAATCTCTAAAACAGTATTATAAAAAGTTAGCATGATAGTTCATGCTTGTAATTCCAGTAATTTGGAAGACAAGACAGGAGGATTATGGTGAGCTCAATGTTAGCTTGGGCTACATAGTGAGTTCCAGGTCAGTCTGGAATTAAAAAAAAAAAAAACATGCCTCAAATTTTAAAAAAATAAATTAAATTAAAAAATTTAATCCCTATAAGTGGGAACAGTCTTAAAACAAAACTACGGTGACATCCAAAAGCATCACAGCCTTTCAATTGTCTGTTTGCATCCATGTGCTTATGCTATGCGGGTAAATTGTATTATTTGTTTGGGAATTAAAAACAGCTGTCTTTCTAAAAGTTTAAGAAATAAAAGAGCTGCATATTCCCTTTTGGTTTGAAGGTAAAAAGCCCTTCCCTTGAATCATGGGGGCCAAGGGGAGTTTGCATTATAAGCTTACACTATGCCAGCCACTGAACTAGGTTCCTTGAATTTATGAGCTCGTGCTAATCTTAATAATTGCCCATTGATAGTGTTCATTCCTCTTCTTCCCATTTTACCGGTGAGAAACTGCAGCACTGGTAGGTTGGAGGGGTTTTCAACATTGCGCTGCTGGTTAATTGCAAAGCTGGATTCAAGCACCAGGCATCTGGCTCCCATGTCTGACCTCTTAATCACCAGCTCTGTCACCGTCCATGGAAAGAACAGCTTTTGTAGTTACTCTTTGTTTAGACTTGAGAGACACAGTCTCTTTCATTCTTGGAAAAATAAAGTGACTCTTAGTGCTTTTGGCATCAGTGTATTCCTTTTATTTGGTTATGCACTTCAAACCAATTACTCCCAACATAGTCCTACAAGCCCTATAATGCTCAAACATATTTCCTACAGATGTTTATTTATGGCATGATTTCAAAGAACAGAACACAGCAGAGTTTCTCTGGGCGATTTAAACAAGGACAGCCTTAAGAAAGAGCTCTGATACTATGGCAGTTGATGGTGACATCTCTCTTGCGTGGGTTTCTGGGAATCAGCCTTACATGCTTTGCCCTCACCCCCTGATCTTCTCAAATGATCTTTTACAAATTCTTTGCGTCCCATCAAGTTGCTATCACTGCTTCTCTATTAGTAATGTTAAAGGCGGAGTCCTTCTCCCTCTTGTGACTCTCTTATGGGTGATCACGGTGTACATGCCTCATACTCACAGAGGCCACAAGAGGGCACCAGATCCTCAGGAACTGGAGCTGTAAGCCACCACAGGAGTGCTGGGAACTGCCCTGAGGCTCTCCGCAAAAACAAATACTCTTATTAAACAAATGCTGAGCCATGGTTATTTTTGGAATGCAATTTGAGTGAGTTTGTTTCACTCAACTGGTCACTGAACTTATCAACAAATAGCTTGATTGGCTTTTTCATAAATGTGTAAAAAGTGATTGCTTAGCATTAACTGATGTGGAATTTGTTTTGTGTGTGTGTTGTGTGTGTGTGTGTGTGTATGTGTGTGTGCATGTGCACCCATGCTTGAAAGATTGTCCCGTGTTAAAGAAAAAATGTGTTTTAAGACATAAGAAATTTTTTCATATCCTTTAGGGATTACATACTCTAGTGCATCAGTTGCTGACATGATGCCATGACACTGTATAATATGTATGTATGTATGTTATATGTCCTAACTCCCCTTTACCTCATATTACATTCTATACAACAAAAGGAGGACACACATACACATATGAACTTGCCAGAATTTTAGGAAATGGAGCTTTATCTATCTTTCTAATAAAGAGAGAGACAGACAGAGACAGAGAGAGGAAGGAAAAAAGGAAGGAAGGAAGGAAGAGAAAGAAAGAAAGAAAGAAAGAAAGAAAGAAAGAAAGAAAGAAAGAAAGAAAAGTTAAGGAGAGGAGTAAGGGGAAGACAGGAAGATGAGGGGGGAGGGAAAGGTGGAAAGGAAGGAGGGGAAAGGGAACAACAGTAAAAAGGTAGATCAGCATTTAGAACAGTAGTCCCAACCTGCCCGTGTATTAGAAATTCCTAGAGAGTGTTGGAAAAATACTGATACCAGGTCCTCAAGCCTAGAGACTTTGATTCAGATGGTGTGGTGACACATAAAACTCAATCCAAAGACTCTAAAATGGACTGTGTGGAGATAGGAACGGAGAATAAAGACTTAGTTCCTTTATTTATTATTCACTCAATCGACCATAGATACTATATGGTACCAACAAGCAGAATTGAGCATTTGGGAGGCAGTGGCAAACACAGCATCTAAAGACTCACACTAGGTGGACTTAGGGATGTCTGTCTATAATCCCAGCACTTGAGAGGTAGAGGTTGGAGAGCCAGAAGTTCAAGGTCATCCTTGGCTGTACAGCAAGCTCAAGACGAACAAAGAGAAGTGTAGCACAATCGGATGCTCTCTGAAACCCTCCACGTAGACTTCAGGTCTGAACCAAAGCTAATACTAAGATCAGGCTGGGGAGAGTGAAGTGCAGACAGAAAGAGAAGAAAATGACTCCAGGCGCCAGTTTACTAGTTAATTTTGTTTAAAATCATTTTGGCACTTAAAGGGGCCCACGGGACAACCTTCTTTTGTTTTTACAGACGAGCAACTTCAAATTCAGGGAGCAAAAGATGGGCCTTCTGTCCGTGTAGTTATTCAGGGCAGAGCTGTAAAACCCAGGTGGCTGGCCTTTTATAATACTGTCTATGTTCAAGTGAAAACCTCAGCAGCAATCTTCCCCATCCAAGTTTCTAAAGAAAATAGTTCCCTGGCAAGAGTCTTTGCAAAAGGAAGGACCAACTTCTCCTGTTGAGCTAACCCTAGTGTGAAATTAACTAGTAGGTCTGCTAGTCAGTTCCACACCGTGTGACTCTGTAGGAAGAGACACTGGAAAAGGGAGCGAGGGTCTTGGTCCATTTCCTCCCTAAATACAGCAGTTCTAAGGTCAAGCACTTTGAACATTGGAAGGAAATGGCAAGGAAAGGTTGTTGTAACTATGAGGGGTGAGCGTGTGGGGAAGAAAAGGCATAAGGAAGAGAGTTGTGAATCTAAACACTTTCCCCATTTCTGCAAGGAGAAAATGCAGCCAGTAACCCAGGGAAAAAAACAAAAACTGAGCCTTGAGTAATGAGGTTTGGCATACCAGTTTATTGGAAGAAGTCCGACACTATCCAGTTTTGAGATGATCTGTTCAACAGGATCATTCGTAAGTGGCTGATAAAGAATTAACTGGAAAAGTGGGCTGGAAAACTGTTTGGAATAATTTTTTAAAGGTGAATATTCACATACCCAAAAGCAGAATCCATTGCTAACCATGATCCTTTGCCATATGCACCTGGACACATCCACGGACCTGTTCACGACGGCATTCTTTTAGCAGAAGATAAAAGTCTGGAAACGTGTTGGGGAAACAGTGTGCTGCACAAAGCATGGGCTGAGCAAGTGCTGGGGCTGGAGTTGGGATCCCCAGAACCCAGGGAAAATGTCTAGAGGGTCTGACCTGCCATCCCAGTGCCGAGAAAGGGAGGCAGGAGTCCAGGGGCAAGCTGCCTAGCTACAGTAGCCAAACTGTCAGGCTCTGGATCCAGAGAGGTTTTCTGCCTAAGTAAATAAATTGCAGAGTGATCAAAGAAGACAGTCAACTTCCACGCGAATATACACAATGTGTATGTGTTACCATACAAACATGTGTCTTCACACACGAGAACATGCACATATACACATGTATGTACACCACACACTATATAATACATATGTATGCATATACATGCATACACATATATTCACTTACCAGAGAATATTTGGATCACATATGGAAGCAATTCAAATATTCTCCGACAAGCGGATGGAGAAAGTGAGTGTTGTCACACAATGGGCGCTATTTAGCAGTGACAATGAGTGAAATGTCACTATGTACATTGTTACAGGTGAATCTCAGCAAAACAATGTTGAGTAAATAGAAAAGATAAGAAATTGTCACTCGCACAGAATTTCCATTTTAAGTTAAAGATAGCAAGCCAAATGATGGTATTTTTAGGAATACATATATTATTAAATAGTACATTTAAAGAATGATAAATAAAAGACAAAGACAACTTCAGGGCAGAGTGGCAAAAGGAATAGAATATAGAACATCTCCACAGAGAGCGTTGCTATTGTCAATATTCTATCTTGTGTGAGTAGCAGGTTCACTTTATTAAACGATATGTTTAATAGATAATTGTGCCAGTTATTGCAATATAACAAATTATTTTATTATTTAGCAACTTAAAACAATAAACCTTTGTTATTTTTACATAATTAGGAAGGTCAGGAATCTGGGTGAATCTTACCTGGTTGTGTTGGTTTGAGTAACTTGTCAGACAGGGCTTCAGGCCCTGAAGGAGCTGAAAGATCTGCTTCTGAGATGGCTCATTTGTGTTGCTCTTGCGTGCAGGCTTAATCATTACTATGTGGTCCTCTCCCTAGAGTTGTTTATGATGTGACTTTCCTAGGCAAAGTGTGTGTGTGTGTGTGTGTGTGTGTGTGTGTGTGTGTGTAGAGGGAGCAGGGAAGACACACACACACACACACACTCAGAGAGAGAGAGACAGAGACAGAGAGAGAGAGAGAGAGAGAGAGAGAGAGAGAGAGAGAGAGAGAGAGGCCTATGGTAGAAGCTTCAGATGTCCTATTGCTGTTTGAGACAGGGCCTCTCTGTGTATCCCTGCTGCCCTGGAACTCAGCGCACAGACCAGGCTGTCCTCCCAGAGCTCTTCCTGCCTCTGCACCTCAGGGGGTGCAGTTAAAGGCATGGGCCATCACAACGTGCTTAAAAAGCTAACACAGGAAGTAAATACCATCTTTGTGGATGCTATTGATCACAAAGACTGGCCCTTGGGCAGTCTGGAAGAGTAATGTATGTGACTGCCAGGAGGCAGAGACCATTGGCACCATGCATGGACCAGTGATAAAACTATGTCAAGGAAAACCAGGTGTCCCTGAACTTGGAAAACAAATAAGTATACAAAATACAGTAGACTTCGAAAGCTACACAACACAGGAGAGAGATGAGCTGACTCTTCCATTTTCCATTCTCTCCGCTTTGGCCAAGTTACTTGACTTCCTTCTAATTGTGAAACAGAGATGAAGACACTTATTTGCAATTTATTTAATCTTGCTGGACATGGGGGACATACCTGTAATCATATCACTTACAAGGTTGAGGTAGGAGTCTCAGAAGTTTGACACCAGCCTGGGCTATCTAGTGACGCCTATCTTAAAATCAATTATTTTTCTTACAAAAATATCTGCACACACAATAGAATGGTAAATTGAATACAATTTTCCTAGAAACCAAAATCAAAAGTGTCCTGGATTTTAGAGAACTTGTTTCCCTTATTACAAAGTTGCTCAGACCAGCTCTGAATTTACCTGAAGCTCAGAGGCCTTGATCTTATGATCTTTCTGCTCTTCCTTATAAGTAGCTAAGGTCACAGGCCTGGCTCTACAGTTCACCCTAAGGTGAATTCATGATACTGTTACCTTATTCCTATGTGCTTTAGTGTGCAACATTTTAAAATGTTGACATTTTTCTTACAGACCTACACCGATTAATAACCCCTTTGTGGTATTCGATATATCAAAAGCATATTCATATTGCTTTGAGTTTTTATAGTCAGCTTCTTAGGGTGAGGTCCAAACAAGTATGTAGCTTGCAAGTGGTTGGTTAGTTCTCCTAAAAATTCCATCTAGAGGAATATCTTTACACTCTCTCTTCTTTCCTCCTTGTCTTCTTGGAGAAACTCGTGCAGCTTGCTTATAGTTATCCTGTGGGCTGGATTAGTTGGTTGACTTCCCTGGGATGGCATTTTAACTGTCACACTCTACCCCACAATTGTTAAAGATTGGAAACTAGAGAACTGATGGAATCGAGATTCAATGATTTTATGTAGAATATCACTTAGGTGATGTGCGCCTGGTGAAGCCCCTCATCAGGAGGCATGTGTGCTGGACCTTCCCATTGGCAACCAGACAGAGCACCTGTTCCAGAGGGTTTCAGCCCAAACTTTCCCGGGGAAAGTGCTCTGCCAGCCTCTCTCTGATGAGCAATTGATGCTTGGGTCAACGAATGTACAAAGGATTACAAAGTGGTGGTTCCCTAGTCATACCCCCCCTTTTCTTTTAATCAGTGGAATTATTTTTACCATGAAGAACCTTTTCTCGTTTATCTAGACAAGTTGCTTATCCCGTTAATAGGGGCCTGTTTTCTGTTTTATATCCTCCCAAGCCACCTTTTGCTATGGCCATTTCTGTGGCTACCTGTTTCTCTAAATGTTACTCAGCAGCCCCTCTCCTGATTGTCTGCATTTCTGTGGCTACCTGTTTCTCTAAACGTTACTCAGCAGCCCCTCTCCTCATTGTGTGCAATTGCATATATTTTGGACACATATGCATCTCATTTTCTGCCTCTCCACAACCTTCCCTGCTTCCACGAGGTGGGGGATACATCTGCCTAACACACATACGACACCCGGAGGTGTGAAGGAGCCCCCCAACAGGGAAACTTGGACCATCTAGAGGTGCAAGGTGGTAAACAACTGCTCTCTTTTCCATCAGTTGGCAGTTAGTGAGTGTATTCTCCGTGGCTGACGGCCTCGGTGCCCACAGTGGTGACTAATGCAAGAACATGCTCGTATTGACTTTCCTTGTTTCACTTTCCCTAGTTATCCACTGCTATTTCCTGAGACCACTGTCCAAAATCAACGGCCTAAAAAGTAAGCCCTTGTCTCGGACTCAGTTTTTAAGGGGGTAAGCCAGGCTAGGAGACCACTAAATAGAATTCATACAGGAAAGGCAGAATAAACACTCAATTCCTTCATTCGACTGACAATATTCAGGTTACTGCCCAAGTTACATCTAGTTGTGCACTCACGAGCACATATGTAACCAACTAATTTCAATCAGTTATAGTTCTTACTACTTTCTGGTGCTCACATTGTCCCCCTCTCAAGCCCTTTATGCTGATGTCTTTGTTTCTTTGTCCTGTCCCACTAGTCCTTTAGATTTAAGCAGCTTTCCTAATTTCCGGAACCACAGGTTATTTCAGGTTCATTACAAACATTTTTTTTTTTGTCCCACCAATCTACTATTCCTACAAAGCATCTCCTTACTTTTTGTTAAGTTACTTTATTTTTGGTTCTTTCATAAATGTATATAATGTATTTAGATTCTATCCACCAGTGTCGTCCCTTCCCCTGTCCAACTAAAAGCACGTTTTCCCCCACACCTCGCTGAGTCCCACACTGGTAGGCGAGCTGCTGGCTCTGTTTAGGTTTTATCCCTTTACTCCAGTGTCTTCACCTCTTCCACCCAGAGGGATCTGTAAAGCACCTGGTTCCCAAAGCACCCTAAGAGCCAAAGATCTTGTTCCCTAAGCACCACAACTACCAAAGGTCAGCATTCTGATAAACTGCACACTGAGAAGACCTTTCCACCTGGGCCAACAACCAGTGTGCGAGAATTTTACAACCTCCTTACTCATTGTAGAACGCAGTGCCCCCCCCCCAAAGAAAGCAGTGTAGCAAAACTGCAACACAACACTAAATATTCTTATACTATCCAACTCTCATCACCCATAGGCCTTCTTAAGGGATAAAGCATGCAAATGTTGTTTTTTTTCAATAAGTACAATTTTTTTTCTTATTGAGATATAAGAAACATTTTTGAAAAGAAAAAAAGTCATAAACATTTCTAATTCAACTTTAGTATTACATGGATTCTTCTCACTCTGAAAAATCCTCATTCCTAACAATTCTCCTGCTGTTTTTGTATATAATGGATGAGATTGTTTGAAAGTAATAGCAACTATATTTATGTGAGCAATAAGAATGAGACCTGCTCCTCCAGGGAATGTATTTTATGAGCAATATACGGTGAAAATACCATTTTGTTAAGTCATTCAGTTATTTACCTGGTATGGTTATGACACAGCAACTTAATATGTAGTTACAACATTTGCTTCAGTTAATTTTCAAATTTTAGGTACTAGATTTTTCCTTTATATTTCAATTTATTTTGAATACATAAAATGTATGATTCTAAAACCAAAGTCCTATAGCCAAGGATTACAGAATTGTCACTATCTCCATGCTGATCTGTTTCTTCCTGTTCAGAATGTATGCCAACATACATTCCTAGTTTACCTATCTATTTCACAAAATGTTATACTGATCCACACTTTGTATTTTTTTGATATATATCCTGAAAGCTACATAAAGAGATAACACTCTTTTCTTTTCAGTTGTCACGTTTCTCAAGAAGAATGTATCTTAGTTTATTCAATTAGTCTACACTTTGAGATTGTTTGGATTATTTTCTATGAAAACAACACAGCAATGAGCAACTGCTTTAGTCATTTTGCACTTTGGAATAGGTTCTTAGAATTGACATTACTGGGTCAAAAGGCAAATGTGCACATAATAAATACCGTATCTATTGGCTGTGCGCTATTTTGTATTCTCAGTGGCAGTGGGTGCAGTCCCTACTGCTCATAGGCTGTCAATCAAGTAGGTGGTCAAACTTGGTACTGACTACTTAGATCCCTTTATCGTCCAGCTCCAAGGGAGAACTCTCTCAGGATAAAGAAGAGACAATTGCATAGACATAGATGGGGGTTGCAATGTCTCTGTTTTTATTCACAAAATCATGAGAATGCTAATGCCCACAGCATCACCAACCTTGATTCTTGTATTTTCAAAGATTAGCTTGCTTTTAGTCAAAGAACTATGGTCACAAAATATGGTCTTGATATATATATATATCTATATATATATATCTATATATCTATATCTATATCTATCTATCTATCTATCTATCTATCTATCTATCTATCTATATATATATATATATATATACACACATATACATGGTTGGCTAAATGCAGAGCTGTCTAAGTAAGTCCACTTAGTGGGAAAGGATTCTGAGAAGAAACATGACCATCTTTTGTTAGTTTGTTGTCTTTGAAAAAATTCCATTACCAAGTTGGAGTCTGTGTATGGCTGACTACAATCTTCAGGGTTTCTGACAGACTTTCCCTTGATGTTTTGTGGGAATAAACATCATGACTGGAGATACATTTTGCTTTTGGTGTCTCTCATATCCCAGTGGGCTGGTTTGCCCTCCTGCGGACAGATACTCAGTGTTTAGAGACAACCTATCTGGTTGTCACAATTTGGAAAAGGTACTTCTGGGCACCTAGTGGGCACAGGTGAGGGATGTTACTGACTATCTTGTAAGAATTAGGACAGATTTCTCTCCCCCTCAACCAAGAATCATGTTTCAAAATGTCAATAATGCCAAGGTTGAGAAACTCCTGTATTCCTCCTTTATGAACACATACATGCACATTGTAAAGTAATTATTATCAGTGGCAAAGGTAGAATCTCAGACACACACCCTCCATGCTCCTGCAAAAGTCACTAGCAATTCGGACATTCCTTTAGCTATGAAGATTTGAGGAAATATGTATTTATCTGGAGGATTAAAGAACAAATATATTTTAACCTTCTAAAACTGATTATCGTTAGATATAATGTAAGCTTTTAGCTGTAACTATAAAGGAAAGTAATGGTTATTTAAAGCAAATGGGATCAGAAGTCCCATGAATAATCAAAAACCTGGTTAATAGAGTATGACCAGAGAATAATGTACTTAGCTTCTGTGGAGAAATTAATGTACACGCTGCGAGTTGTTATTAAGGCAAATGAAGGAAAAGTTACTCTTAAGGTACCATGAGCTCAAAGAAACAGCCTCAAGTTCATAATATATCACACTCAGTCTCTCTCTCTCTGGATTTTCATGACTTCTTTCTCCTTGGACAACCCAGAAGCTCAGGCCTTGCTACTTTTTAGAATGGTAAAATACTTCACTTTTTACATTTATTTTTACATAGTAATAGACCTGGGCTTTATTGCAAGGAATGTACCTCTTACACAGAAACTATTTCCAAAATTCAGTTTACCTCCCCTGTGGGGAGACTGTTTTTAAATGTAACTTACCTTCAATGAAATGTACTCCTAAGTTTTATCTATACTTTTTTGTAAATAACAGATTTTCTTTTTTTTTTGATACAGGGTGTCACTATGGTGCCCAGTGTAGCTGGCCTGGAACTGGTTGTGTAGATCAGGTCGCCCTTGAACTCAGAGACCCTTCAGCCTCTGCCTCCTGAGTGCTGGCAAGCACCACTATGCTGGCTCTAAGAGAGAAATTTAAAATCACAGGAGATTTGGCATTCAAAGAGATCTGCAGCTAAACCTTCTGTAGATTAAAAACCTTTGGTTTTATAGTATGAGCAATTTCTGCCTTTTAAATCTTAATTTTATATGTAGTTTAAAAGCCTAGTTCATTCACATGATGTGAATTTAAAATATCAACCATTAATTTTGGAATCTTAAGTGAGTTTAAAAAACTATTCCTGATTGTAAGATGTAGGTGACTAGTCCTTTAGTGTTTTTACTTCTTAATTTAATTTTATTTTTTTGGCAACGGCTTGAACCTGGAGTTTTGCGACTTTAACAATTGTTTTGAGTAATTAGAAAGGGCAAGATCATAGACATACTTAACGTAGGTAGCATTAGTGGGGCAGAGTGGCCTTCATCTGTAATCCCAGAATTTGAGAGGTGCATAAGGATCAAAAGTTACAGGTCAGTCTCTGCTACAAAGAAAGCCTCAGGCCCCTGAGGCCTGTAACAAAAAGTTCCATCCAATACTGAAATCATCGCCACTCTGCCAATAATCTTTTAGCAATGAGAAGAAAAGAAATTTTGGTGGCATATTACTCAATGTTTTGGTTAAGAGTGTGTATTTAAATCAGCAAGTTGTTGACTGGTAGGTGGCTCAAAGCACTAGCTTCATGCATGAGGCCTGGGTTCACACCCTTGCTTAAACCGACCATAGTAATTTACAATTCGGCTGTGCATCACTCAGTTTTCCCATAATGCAGGGAATAGTAGTATCCTGAAAATGCAACAAAAGATTGAGAGAGCCAATATGTGAAATGCAGTCAGGCCAGTGAATTTTCCATCCTCGCAGCATCCTTGTGCAGAAGGCAAAGTTGCTTCTGTCTGGTTTTTTCACAGGAGAAACCTGGACACGTCGGCCAGAGCTGAGGGGACCGAGCGATTTGCGTCCCAGCTCTGCGGGGGTCCGCGGCGCAGACGACTCCCAGCAGGAGGGGCGACCCCCAGGGTCCTCGCCCCCCACTCCAGGGCCTAAGGCGGACAGAAGCGAAAGGCGACCCCGCCAGCCCGAGCCACGGTCCCACGACCTCACTGCAGACGCCGGCTCGACTCACGACATATTTATTTACGTAAGCTTCACTCTGCGCCGGGCTGGGGGAAACGTTCTGGCGACCCCGAATCCTCCCAGATCCAGGGCTAGAAAGGAGGCTGGAGAGCCTACCACATCCCCGCCGGGCGGGACACTGAAGTCCACGGCAGAAGCTTCCAGCCATTTCCCTCGCACCGTGGTCACCGCCAAAGCCACGCCCCTCTGGGGCGGTCCCAGTGGTGCCGTAAAGTAAGGCGTACTCTTTGCCGCTCATCAGTCCGCCCCTGTCTGTACGGCAGGCCGCATTCCATGCCTCCAATATGGTGTTCTCCGTGTAGCCTGTGACTGTAGCGCTATTTACCACAGGTGGCCAGTGTAGTTTTGGGACTGCGGCTGCGGTCCCGCCAGGTTGGTTTGCAGAAGCAGCAAACTTTAGTTCCGGTTACGGCTCCGGAAAGCCACATTTCTCCGAGAGTCTGGAATCGCCGTTGAGTTTTAGAATCTGAAAGTTCCTCTTCAGCCCTTGTTTCCTGTGCCATCTCTGGACACCTTCCCCAGGTCCCTGACCCTCTCAGATTCACACTATGAGCCTTCGGAAGCTGCTGTTGCGCCTGTCCGGTTATCTCGGGGCGGCTGGTCCCCCACGTCGCCAATGGTGGTGCTCCGGGGCTCCCGACACCATCTCCTCAGTAGTCTCCAGGCGTGCTCACTCCTCCAGGTCTCCAGCCCATTGGAACCAGGTGGTGTCAGAGGCAGAAAAGATCGTGGGCTACCCCGCTTCCTTCATGAGCCTGCGCTGCCTGCTGAGTGACGAGCTCAGCAACATCGCCATGCAGGTGCGCAAGCTGGTGGGAACTCAGCACCCTCTGCTTACCACTGCCAGGTGAGCGACCCACCGACCCACCCGTACCCACGCGCCTTTTTTATTGCTGTTATGATATGATCAGGACACTCATGCTAACTCTGTTCCCAGCTAGTTCTTTTATTACCCGTGCCCCGTCGTCTTTTTTTCTTTTTTCCTGGTAGAACACTCAAGCTAGCTCTGGGCCTGGTCAGTTCTTTTATCCCTTCTCTCCTTCTCTTTGGTGTCTTTAAAAAAAAACATTATTCTATTTGGCTCAGCTCAGTGGATAAATGGTTTTCTTAAGAGAAAACCTTGGGGATGTTTTTCACAGTTTCTCGTAACTAATAGAGGTGCACATGCTTCTGTGAAGATATCAGAGACGTGTGTTTATTTAGTCACACTCAAGATGTGAGATTTTAAAAGTGGAATAGATCAATTTTCATTTCCTCACTATTAAAGTGTTCACCTACAGAAAGGTTAAGACGGGAGAGACAGACTGACAAAGTAGACAGCTCTTAACAAATATCCAGGTATAGCACTATCCGGGTAAAAGTCATTATCCTCATGAGGCTTTTACCTCTTGATGCTGGACCAGCGTTAAACCTGCCCTTAGAATTAAAAAAAAAAAGAAAAAAACTTTATCATTTAAAAAACAACTCATACCTCGTGGTTTGTAGTTTATTTCAAACGGAAAGAGAAGTTGCAAGATGGGGAGATGTCTTTGCCGGTACAGCGCTCGCTGTGCCAGCACAGCCACCTGGAATGGTCTCCAGCAACCATGTCTAAAGGCTCGAGGCTTGTAATCCCAGCACGGAGGATGTAGACTGGGGATTCCTATGGATTGCTGGTCAGCTAGTCTGGGCTAAACGAGAGACCTTGTCTCAAACTCTGCAGTGGAAAAAGAAACAATGCAGTTGGACGTAAAGTTGGGAGGTGGGATTGTTCAACACCATTAGCTCTTAGAGAAATGCAGATTTCCGTCACCGTGAGATGCTCTCACGTGCTTATGAGAAGGAGTGAAATAAACACTGGCGATGCCACAGTCTGGAGAAGAGACAGAAAAAAACAGATTTTGCACGCATTGCTTATAGGAATGTAAATTGGTATGACCAATATGGAAAATGGCAGTTTCTTATAAGATTAAATATATATTATACATTTCATTGATCCAACTCATGAACATTTATCCCAAAGAAATCATCGTGTCAATATCAGAACCTATACAGGGATGTTTATAATGTTAAAAGTTGGCTGTAAGTTTGCCAAAGTCTTGTCAGCAAAGTGTTGATAATTAAGAAGAAGTTACTTTCAGCATGGGTACTTGGAATAGTCCCAACCGGACCAACCCAATGTCATTCATTGGTGAATCTTTGACCAAACTAATACATGTAACAATACATTTTACACCATTTGTATTTATTTGTAGTACATTTATAAAATTTATAAAATACATTTATAATTCATATAACACCATATTTGGTGGAGCTGCAGAGATGTCTGAGTCATTAATTGCCTACAGTGCAAGCTTGAGCACCTGAGGTTAGATTCCAAGTACCCACCAAACAGCTGCCACCAAGAGTTGTATAAGTGGATTTTGTAACCCGAGTGTTGAAGTGCAATATGGAGACAGGCCAACCCTTTGATCCCATTGGCCAACCAGCCTATATCACTAATGAGTTCAGTGAGACCCAAATTGAGTTCAGCGAGTTCAATGGGAGACTGTGCGTGTCTCAGTATAAGGTGGAGCAAGATCAGGGGAGGCACCCAGTGTGCACCTCTTGCCTCCACATGTGTGCACATCTATTTGAACATATATGTGCCTTCCCAAACACAAACACTACTTTTTATTTGAAAGTTAGGAGTCACCATGTGACTCAGCCATTCTACTTCTAAATATTTTTCCGAAAGATTTTTAAAACGATCTCAGATAGTTATATATTTATGTTTATAGCATTGTTTACCATATCCAGAAGGTAGAACAGCTCATGCGTTCATCAGTGGTGAGTGCATCAATGAAATGCAGTTTATACATAAATGGAATGTTAACCAACCTTGGAAAAACAACTGCATATTTTACAACAGCTGAACCGTGAGACTGTATGCTAAATGAAATGAACAACCTATAAACATGCATTCTGTGTGATTCTGCCTACATGAGCATCACAGGAGTCAAACTCAAGAGGAAAAGGGTAGAAACTGAAGAGCAGTTATGCTAGCACTACTGAACTAGAGACACTTTGGTGGGGACAGGTCGTGCATTTCATCAAAGGGTAGTTATTTGGTGATTTTGAAGACAGGGTTTTACACTGTTACCCAGGCTGGCCTGGAACTCTCATGCCTCTGCTTCCTAAGTGCTGAGATTAAAGCCACCATACCCAGCTTTCTAACACTGTTTTTTTTTTAAAGAACTGAGTTCCACAAGTTTATATTATGTATAATCCCATTTATACAATGTGTTTTTTTTAATATTATTAGTATTTTGGTCACTTTGACACAAGCTGGAGTCATCTGGGAAGAAACCTCAATTGAGAAAATGCTTCTATTAGATTGGCTTGTAGGCAAGACTATGGCATATCTTCTTGATTAATGATTGATGTGGGAGGGGGAGGGCCCAGCCCACTGGGTGATCGTACACCCTGGGCAGCTGGTTCTGGGTTGTATAAGAAAGAAGGCTGAACAAGCCAGTGGGAGCAAGCTAATGAACAGCAGACATCCATAGTCTCTGCATTAGCTCCTGTCTCCAGGCTCCTGCCTTGGCTTCCCTCAGTGGACTACAACTGGGGAATGCAAGTCAAATACATCATTACTCAGTAAGTTGTCTTTTGTCAGTGTTTTATCGCAGCAATAGAAGCCAAACTAGCATTTAGATCATTAAAAAAAAAAAGTAGAGATGGCGAACAGATAAGCGACATTTCTAGTTAGGCGACATTGTTGGGAGAAGGGAGGAATAAAACGATGAAGAACTGGATCATGCTGATGGGCCAGTTTGGAGTCTTGTGATGGTGGCTGCATGAGTTTAGACAAGGAATAAAGCTGCACAAACTGAACACAAGATTGAGAAGCTGCTGAAAACGAAAACAGAATAAAGTTGATTTAGGGTAGTTGTATTATGCTACAAGTATAATGCAGTAATAATTTTGTCACTGTTGAGTGAAGCTGTGTCCAAGGTACAGAGAACTCTATCCTATTTTTGCTACTTGTTGTCTATAATTATTTCAGTATTTAAAAAATAAACTTAGAGATATATCACTTCAAATCAAGGTGTAGTGAGGATGAGATGGGACTAGGAGGGAGGAGAAGAGAAGGGGAGACCGTAGACTTGTGTTTCTAATTTCAGTTCCATAGGTACACAGCATATGACACCAGCAACTCATTTCACTTTTCTGGGTTTTCAGTCACTAAACAGTGAAGTAAGGGGTTTCCCAAGATGATTTCCAATCGTGTTGCCAGTCCTAAACTGTCTGAAAACTTCTGTTGGACCTGGATTTATTTTGTAAGAAAGCCCTTCTCAGTGAAAAAAATCAAATGCAGTGGTGCAATGAATATGGTTCTTCTGCCACAATTTAAAAATCTGAAAAGCAGTCAGATGTTGGTGGCTTACACCCTTAATTCCAGCACTTGGGAGACAGAAGCAGGTGGATATCTGTGAGTTTGAGGACAGCCTGGTCTACAGAGTGAGTTCCAGGACAGCCAAGGCTGTTACACAGTGAAACCCTGCCTTGAAAAACCAAGCAAATAAAACTAAACAAAAAACCATAAAAGCTCAGAAAATAATGTATTTTTCAGACTCATAACCTGATCTAAATGGAAATGAGACTTTTATTCATATACCTTTTATTCATCCCAGTGAATGTGAATATTCATTTTGTTGCAAAAATATTAATGTTTGACTACAGATCTGCTTAGTCTTGCTGGAGTATAGAATTAAAGCACTTTCCTAAATTCTAAAAAGAGTTACATTCTGAAAGATACTTGTTTCATAGGTGTGGTGGTTTGAATATGCCCCCATAGGCTCAGATATTTGAATACTTAGTCATCAGAGAGTGGCATTATTTGAGAAGGATTAGGAGGTGTGGCTCTTTTGGAGGAAGTGTGTCATTGGGGATGGGCTTTGAGGTTTTCAAAGCTCATGCCAGGCCTGTAGATCTGGATGTAGCTCTAAGCTCTTGCCCCAGTGCTGTGAGTGCTGTTTTGTTCTTGCCATGCTTCCCACCACGATGATAGTAGATGAAACTTCTGAAACTGTAAGCAAGCAAGTTAACTCATTTCTTTTATAAGAGTTGCCATGATCATGCTGTTTCTTCACAGCAGTAGAACAGTGGCTAAGACAAGGGTCTTTGGATGAGGGGCTGTGGACCTATCCAAGCTGGACAGTGGTCTATAGGAATGCCCAGGTAGATTATTAGTGTAGGAGAAACTAAAGGTAGCCACAGTGAGCCAACCTGTCCCTTCCTGCCAATACAACTTGTGCCCTGTGGTTTCATTGTTGCCTGTATAATTCAATGAAGTACTCACTTGTGCATAATAAATACTTCAATCAATATTTCTGTGTGGATCATTTATGTTTAAGTGTTTTTAGCTTTTGTAAGTTTCCTTGACATACTACTGTGCTAGTTAGTTTTTATTGCCAATTTGGCACAACCTGGAGTCACTGAGACAGATATCCTCTATTGCAGAATTGCCTTGATCAGATTAGCTTGTGCTCATGACTTGATTGATGATTCATGCCAGCACACTATAGACAACTCAGTGCTATCCCGGAGCGCCTCTAATGCCAGCACTCAGGAGGCAGAGGCAGGCAGGTCTCTGTGAGTTCAAGACCAGCCTGGTCTACTTAGTGAGTTCCAAGATGGCCAAGGCTACATAGTGAGACCCTGACTCAAAACACAAACAAGAAAAAAACAGAAGGAGAAAAGCAAGCAAGCTAGCTAGCAACTAACTTGTAAGTAAGCCAGTAAACAGCATGCCTTCATTATCTCTTTTCTTTTCTTTTCTTTTCTTTTCTTTTCTTTTCTTTTCTTTTCTTTTCTTTTTTCGAGACAGGGTTTCTCTGTAGCTTTGGAGCCTGACCTGGAACTAGCTCTTGTAGACCAGGCTGGCCTCGAACTCACAGAGATTCGCCTCCTGCCTCCCGAGTGCTGGGTTTCGGTGATTGATTAACTGTTACCTGGAAGTATAAAAGGAAACTAACCCTGTTATTCCCAAGTTGGTTTTGGCTATCGTGTATATCACGGTGAAAATAGGCCAAACAAACTGGAGCAACTGTTGATTAGTGATAGCCTAGATGCTTCTGAGATCTAGTGGGCAGTAGTTGGTGGTTTAAAAGATGGCACGGATGCCTCTTGCTGTGGGACTGCTCAAAGTGTTGTGCAAACGCCACTGGCTTCTTTTAGTGATGTGGCTTTATTTTCTTGGATTATTCTGGACAGATTGGGCTTTTAGGATTAAACATTTGTTTAAATACTTTGCCTTTTTGCTTTTGCCTTCAGAACACTCTGCTCTCTAATAGATTCAGAATGGTGGGATTCATTAGTATGCTGTTATAGGAGAAAAGTATAGCTGTAGTCTCTTAGGGGTCATTGATTCCTTAGAAAAGACAGTTTGTTCCCCTCCACTTTAGTTACTTGGCTGTCTAGAGAACTCATTAGGTTTTTTTTTAATTTGTTTGTTTTGTTTTATTTCTTTTTGTTTGTTTTTTTAATATGGTGAAATTCTTTAGCATTCTTTCAATTTGTTATTAGAAATTTAATTTTAGTCTTCCATGTTTATGAAAGACCCTTTCTAGATTCAGTTCTGTAATTACTGACTAAAAACCTTTATTACTTACAAAGAACTTTTCTTGGATGACTAGGAGAAAATTATAAATTTTAATTCATTCCACAAATATTTGAGGTTCTCTGGGCATGGGGTGTACAAACATGAATAAGACGCAGTTGTTGCCATCCAGGAATTCATGAGAGGTGCAGTGAGCAGGAGCTCCCGACTCGGCCTGGCTTTGCACCCTGCTCCCCCCACCTCCCCGAACTCTCAGGCAGTTTACTGTAGCTCCCTGTGCCCTGGCCTGGGTAAGAGTGGCACTTAAGTCAGGGTTTTATGGGAGTAAAAGAGTTACTGTAGATCGAGTATTTAGAACAGTGCCTGGCACATAGCTGATCTCCAAACGGTAGCAGCTGTCGTTGCTATTGGAAATCTGTTTCAGCGGGAACACAAGCCGAGCTTCAGAGTGCCTTGAGAGAAATGTGGCATGTGTGACTAGTGTGCCGAGCAGACAAGCAGAAAGCAATGTCTTTCTGGTGAAACTGAAGATTTCTAAAGGCAAAGTGACCTGAAAATTGGCTTGTGTTGGATGAGAAGGAAATAACTGAAGCAGGAAAATATAGACACAAGAATTGCTTGGAAAACCTAGGAAACTTTGTAGTGATGTAGGGCAAACATGGAATGGGATGAAGCAAAAGAAGAGGCCACAGATGTCTGCTCCATGATGCAGCAAGTAATGATGGACTGTAGACTTGCTCCTCTACTGCAGATAACCAGAAAACTGGACAGAGCATAAGCAACAACTACATTTCATTTATTGCTAAATACTCCTGTTTGTAACTTCTCTTAGATAGGTTTCTGTTGCTATGATAAAACACCATAACCAAAAGCAACTTGGGGAGGAAAGGGTTTATTTCAGCTTGCAAGTTACAGCCCATCATGAAGGGAAGTCGGGGCAGGAACTCAAGGCAGGAACCTAAAGCAAAAGCCATGGAGGGGTGCTGCTTACTAGGTTGCTCCTCATGGCTTGCTCAGCCTGTTTGCTTGCTTGTGTCTTCCTTTCTCATTTTTTGAGATAGGGTATCCGTGTATAGCCAGCTTGAACTAATGGAGATCTGCCTGCCGCTGACTCCTGAGGATTAAAGGCCAAGGCAACACACCTGGCTCAGCCTGCTTCTTGTATAATTTAGGACCACCTGCACAGGCATGATACTGCTTACAGTGGTCTGGGTTCTCCAACATAGTTATTAATCAAGAAAATACTCCCCAGACTTGTCTACAGGTAATATGATGGAAGCATTTTATCAGTTGAGGTACCTCTTCTCAGATTGACAGGAAACCATTCAGGACAGGCTTGTCTACTGAACTGACACAAAGCAGTTTATTTACCTATATGTTGTGCATGAATATTGAGACTGTCTTTAGATTTTGGCTACTGGTAGTGAAATGTCTGCGAACCAAATAAAGTTGATTTAAGAGATAAAGGAGAAGTTGAGGCCAGATTTTGGGGTAATCTTTATATTTCATTAAGAAGATATAATTTTAGCTGAGTGTTGACAGTGTGTGCCTTTAATCCCAGTACTTGGGAGGCAGAGGCAGATGGATCTCTGTGACTTCAAGGCCAGCCTGGTTACACAGAGAAACCCTGTCTCAAAAACTCAACATAAATAAAATAAAAGAAGATAAAATCTTATCCCACTGTCAGTAAGAGATCTCTGACCAGATGCGGCCTTTAAAAAGCTGGCTTTAGCAGCTGTGGAGATCATAAATTGTAGAAAAGATAAGCTGGGTGCAGAGAGACCTAGAAGAAGACTGCTTCATTAATTTCTTTCTTAGCTGCTAGTTCAATGTGTCCCCTAATGGCCAGGTTCTGTGCTTATCATAGAGAATATAAAACCCACCAGATACCAAGTCAGTCACATTGGCCTACTCCTTACCAAGATTTCTAGTTAAATAAAAGACATATAAAACTGTCAGTGCAATAAAATATTTCATACATGTTATGATTAAAACGTTTAAAATTTAAATGATGACAACACAAGAAAGGCAAGTGGTTCTGAGCTCAAAGATAATGAACTGAGAAGTCTTAGGTTCCTGACATTGAGATGTTGTTGGGGACCAAAGGGTGAGGTGGGGTATGAATTTAGGCAGTAGCTCTGGAAATGAAGAGGAAAGAATGGGTTCAAAGTCCTTTCATGAAGTGGGGCTGAGAGAACTTGATGGTTATAGAGAACAAACCTGAAGTAAGCTGAGTGGCTGTTTCTTGAGGTAGCAGGGGCTATTTGTGGGGGAGGATGTTTGGAGAGCACAGAGAAAAATTTGTGTCCTTAGTGAAGTGTTCGGGGCATGACGAGATGTCTAAAATGCAATCAGACGTGGATCAAGTACCGATAAGGAAGGCGGATACCAGAGCCAGAGCTGGAAGTGCTCACCTGGGTAGGACTGAAAGCTCAGGGTTTCTAGTCTCTCAAGCATAGTACATAGGATTGTCAACATGTTTTAGTTATAAACAAATTGACTTGGCATGACTTGACAAGGAGGAGCTAATCGGGCCTTGGAACCTCAAATGGGGATGAGGACATGGTAGGGAAACCAGAAGCAAAAATGACCAATGTCTATGGGCAGCACTGGGTCAGAAGTGTTGCCTCTGGCTGGATTAATCCTTGGATGGATCCTCTAGCTTCAGAGTCTATGGGAGGCAGTCTGACCTTTCTTGCATCATAAACTTGATCCATATGAGCTCCCCTGTGTGCTAGCAGTGTGTATTGTGATCAGCCCTGCATAAGTCTTGGCCACTCTTTGGTCAGTTGGTTGATAAACTGATATGTTTCATAGAGTAAGAGAAAGAAATATCCCCAAAGAAGACATGAAATGTTGCAAGACAAAATGTAGCATGCCCTTTGCCTGAATTTACTGTACCCCTAGTTTTTATTGTACAGATAGTTTAAAGAATGCCCCCCCCAACTGATGCACTTAGTCCTCCATGGCGCTTCTTCAGAAAGGTAACCTACCGTCAAGCTTAAACCTCTGAGTGGTAGCTGACCTTTTAATTTTACTGTGACTTAGCTTGTTTGTTGTTTAAATTGTGGGTTAAATATTAAGTTGACCAACTAACATTGTGCCCATCTAGGTAGAGAACAGAGCAGGGCAAGGGAATACCAAGAAGCCTTGACCAAAAGCATTGGCTAATGGTTGCCTTTTCAACTTTGACTTTGTCTTCACACCAGACTTTATTCAGGGCAGCAGTGCTTCCGAGCCGAGGGACTGTATTTTCTGACCTTCCTTGTTTCTAGGAGTGGCCATGTGATTAACTTTTGGCAAAATAAAGAAAAGGATAAAGAAAACTTGGTAGAAATAGTCAAGGAGGTGGGGGGCTCTCTCCTACTCTCTCCTTCTCTCACCTGCTGCTTTGAATGCTGATGGAGCAGGGGCCCTGGAAGTAAGTTTTGAGTGCCACATCTAGTGAATCCTGGACTGGATAGTAGGGAACATGCGTGCAATTATCATATAGTTCTGTATTACCCCTTCCAGCCTGCTTCTACATGAAAAAGAGAAATATTTCTTACTGCTGATACTGTTAGTTTGAATTTTAAGCAGTAATACTGGATCATAGCTATTTAGCTATGCTCCAAGTGAGGATCTTGGGTTATCATTCCAAATGGCCATGACCTCAGCTAGCCACGGTTCTTTTTTTTTTTTTAAATAGAAAAGGGGAAATATTTATTCAATGTGGCCAATGGGAAACAGGGAAATGTAATGTCCAACCAAGCCCCAACCCCTTCTTCAGAGTCCTGGAGTGAGATTTCAGCTTAAATAGAGGCCAAGGATATGTACTTCTATGTAGTCCATGTCATGGTATGTTCCTGGTCACCACTGACCTATCATTATCTGCACTTCAGCATCATCCTGTAAGACAGCCTGACAGTCTGTTAGAACTGTGTGAAATCTTTTTCCCTCTGGCTGGAGCCTTTTCCTTCTCCTAGCATGAGATTCCCAGGGAAATTCCCTTTTCTTTGAGGTCCTTTGCTTCAAGTCTGATAGTCAGATTGAGAGACACGAGTGTCTTTTGAGAAGAGCTTCATTTTTGCCAGGTCTGTTACAGCTGGTAGATTGCTTATGCCCCAGTGGCTACCCCACACCCATGTACATATAGGCCACACTAAGTGAACTAAAAGGGATAGTAACCTTCAACCCTCTCCCATGGTCCCCATGCTCCCATTTTACTCAGGAGATCTTGTTTTTTACTACTTCCCACGATTAGATCCATGCATGTCTCTCTTAGTGCCCTCATCGTTGTCCAGGTTCTCTGGAATTGTGATTTGTAGGCTGGTTTTCTTTGCTTTATGTTATGAGTGAGTACATATGATAATTGTCTTTCTGGGTCTGGGTTACCTCACTCAATATGATGTTTTCTAGCTCTATCCATTTGCCTGCAAATTTCAAGGTGTCATTTTTTTCTCTGCTGTGTAATACTCCATTGTGTAAATGTACCACATTTTCCTTATCCATTCTTCAGTCAAGGGGAGTTTAGGTTGTTTCCAGGTTCTGGCTATGACAAAGAATGCTGCTATGCACATAGTTGAGCACATGTCCTTGTGAGATGATTGAGCATCCTTTGGATATATACCCAAAAGTGGTATTGTTAGCTAGAATTCTTTGCTTGGTGGGTTGATTCTTACCCTCATCGTGGAGAGTTTAATCTTTTATGGCCTAGCCCAGTTGTCTGTATGTAGAAATTATAAAGCATCATGACAGTAGAGTCATAAACACAGAATACACATCTCTCCTAAAGACAAATTGCTCTTTGTGCTCATTCTGGATTCAACTATAACTAATATATATATATATATATACACACACACACATATATATACATATGTGTGTGCTTGTGTGTTTTATATATAACTAAATATTATAATTTATAAATATATATGCATATATATTTACATACACATATACCTTCTTTTATTTTCTTAAATTTTTTGAGACAGGGTTTCTCCGTAGCTTTTTTTGGTTTCTGTCCTGGAACTAGCTCTTGTAGACCAGGCTGGCCTCGAACTCACAGAGATCTGCTTGCCTCTGCCTCCCTAGTGCTGGGATTAAAGGCGTGTGCCACCACCGCCCGGCTCACATATACCTTCTTGATAACTGTTAAGTCTCTTTTGCTTTTTTTCTGCCATGATGAACCAGATAGCAATCTTAGCTTCTAGTTCAAAATAGCATTATTGATTCTGTTAGCAGAAGCACTCTTTCTCTGGACCAGAACCTTTATTAGTCTTAGAGAAAACAAAATCTAGAGAAATCATTAGTGTTGGTTGTGAAAAGTGCTGTGTCCAATGCTAGTTCAGCTCATAAGCTGCATTCCACAACAGTAGCCCAACTCTCCAACAGGGCAGTTCCCTGTGGGAGCATGGCCCATGCGGTTATGGGCTGTTTTACCATAATGTGAACCGGTTACTTTTGGAAGATGGGGAGAGCGTGTTTAAGAACACAGGAGCCCAGCTAATCATTCATCTGAGGTACTGTTGAGTTGGATGTCTTGTGAACACACAAGTAAGTCCACAGGCCATTGCATTGGCAGCAGTGTGATAGGAAATCACATACAAGCACAATCAATGTCTCTTCTGAGGAGTGTGACAAATTGCTAACATCTCTATTGTGAGTAGTCACCAGACTGCTCCTTCTGAGTAAATGGCTCATCTGGAGGACTTTACATTTTGGGGATACTTAGCAGTGATGCCACTAAGTTAGCCTTGGTGGAAAGACATCTCTGTTTGTGAGGACATGGTTAGCCTTCCGGTTATCAGAACTGCCGCCTAATGAAGGGCTGAATTGACCAGGCCTTGAGAATAGCCATTCTTTCTTTTCTAGTGAGGTAGTTGTTTTTTTTTTTAATTTGTTCATTTATTATTTATACAGTATTCTGTATGTCTGCAGGCCAGAAGAGGGCACCAGATCTCATTACAGATGGTTGTGAGCCACTATGTGGTTGCTGGGAATTGAACTCAGGGCCTCTGGAAGAGTAGGCCTCTTAGCCTCTGAGCCATCTCTCCAGCACCCCTAGTGAGGTAGGGGTCACATGGAACACATATTTTTAGATGTCCAGAGATTTACCCAAATTGCCCTTCTCAAAACTGTCTTGTCATTGACTGTCCAGACATGCCCCATCTCAGTTCTTGTCATTCAGCACCAGCCTATTAGACATGTCCAAAATTGCCATGTAAATCCTAACCCAGACTACTTAAGAATCATGGTCAATAAGGGTATGAACAACTAACTAACTCTCTGTCCTTCACATAGGGAAGATTTGTCCACTTACCTAATTCTTGGAAGCCCCTTGAATGCGTTGAGCAGGAGCCATTTTATCCCACTCAGGCTTGGTGATGGGCAGCTCACGAAGCTGTAGGAGCAGACTGAGAGTGAGATGGACGTAGCAGGAGGACACTCATGAGGTATTTCGCCAGCCGTGTGATTTACAGCCCAGTTGGGCCTTGAGCATCCATTTGGGCCTGCTAGAATCTCGAATTAAATGCATCCAGTAATAACTAATGATGAGCACTCTGACTATATGGTCTCTTAATGTTCTAGTCAGTTTTCACTGGAGTTTAGTAGCAAGCCAAAGCTGTTTCTCAAAAGGAAATAGTTACTTTAGCTGCTTGCTAAAATGGTTGTTGGCTTGTTCCAAAACCTTAGAGGCTAAACTGTTTTCATTGAGGATTTTTCATAGGTTCATACATCATTTTATGTCAAAACATTCAAAAGATTGTCTGTCTAACAGGGAAGTGGGGAAAGGAGGATTGTACATACACAGGGGGCTACCCCCAGAGCCTGTCAGTGCATTTATCCTTTTTTTTGTTTGTTTGTTTTTGTTTTGTTTTGTTTTCCAGACAGGGTTTCTCTTTGTAACAGCCCTGGCTGTCCTGGAACTAGCTCTGTAGACCAAGCTGGCCTTGAACTCACAGAGATTTGTCTGCCTCTGCCTCCTGAGTGCTGGAATTAAAGGTGTGCACCACCACCACCACCACCATCTGGTCTAGTGCATTTATCTTTTAATAGTTTACTCTTTCTTTAGAAATTCTAAATACAATGGAATGCAGTGATAATAAGGAAAGAAAGTTTGATCGGCTTCCATTTTGTGTGTCTTGATACAATAGTCCTTCCTCTGACCTAGAGGCTCACTGCAGGGATTGTGACGGTATATCAGACTGTCTGACATTTAGGATAACTGTATGGGGCTCTCATGTTGACTACTGTGAGAGGAGACTGACTCAGAACACGCCCCCTCCATCCTGCTTCACATACATCCCTTGCTAGTCCAACTAATGGGCCTACACTGTGAACGTTTTAAAAGATTATTTTTATGTATTCTTTGGCAATTTCATGCATGTATACATTGTATCTTGGTCATATTCCCCTTTGCTTCTCCCTTTCTCGATTTATTTATGCACATGTGTGTATATGCACATGCCACAGTGTGTATGCAGAGTTCAGAGGACTGTTTACTTGTGGGAGTTGGTTTTCTCCTTCCACCATGTGGGTCCCAGGGATTGAACTGAGGCTCTTAGACTTGGTGGCAAGCACCTAAACCCTCTGAGCCATTTAGCTGGCCCTGTGCTAATAACTTTCAAAAGAAATCACTTATTTTTATTTTATGTCTGTGAGTGTTTTATTTGCACGTATGTGTGTCACATGTGTGTGCTGGTGCTGTGCAGGCCAGAAGGGTGTTGGATCCCATGGAACTGGAGTTACTGACAGTTGTGAACTGCTGTGTGGGTGCTGGTCACTGAACCTGGGTCCTTTGCAAGAAAAGCAAGTGCTCTTAACTGCTGAGCCATCATCTCTCCAGCCCCAGGATAATAACTTAAGGGCCAGTGGATTATTGATGGAGTCTCTGCAGGAAAATGACCCATGAAGAGGTGAGAACTCACTGGGTTCCAATTGTCAACCTGGATCAAACCTTCTAGAGAGTCTGATGCAGGTAGTTTTTGCCAGCATATTTAAACCCAGTATAATTTGGAAAAAGTTTCCTGGGTGTAATACAGATCACCAGTGCCCAAGGAAACATAATTACACTGAAACTCAACTCAGGGAACTTGTCATTTCTTCCAAGAAGATGGGGTCTGGAGATAGGCTACTGTACTAGCTTAAGGGCCTAAGGAAGGATCTGGCCTGGTCTCAGTCACGTGGATAGATAGAGGTCATTTCAGCTATTAGCCACCTGGTCCTGATTGTAGGAGCTTGATATGGTCTGGTCCAACAGATCATCAGGCTGTTAATCACCTCGAATTCCCAGCTTTCTGGACGAAAGAACAGATTTTATGTCCATTCCTTTGAGAGGACAGTCCTGTGTGTTAACTTTCCTGCTTTCTATGGAGGTCTTTGGGCACAAGGACCTTCGTGCTGTGTTCCCAACAATTACCATTATTATTTCTTTTCTTTCATTTTTTTTTTTTGCTAGGTTATGGTTCATTTGGGGAAGCACATTCCAAAATATACAGCCTCGAAGTACTATAATCCTTACACTAATTCTTTGTTTAGATTTTAACAAATTAGAATTCAGACATTTTCCCGATCCTGATCATTACTGCTATATTAACATTTGGTCTTCATTGTTACTGAGGTACGAGATTGCTTTGTTCTGTTCCATAAGAGTCAGAATCTTCTCCAACACCTCAGAAGAGATGTCACTCAGTGGAGTGCTTTTCTACCACAGACAAAGCCCTGGGGTTTGTCAGGGTTCATACCAGTACCACCTGCAGCCAGATGTGGTGATGGCACTCCTGGTAATCCCAGCACTCAGGAGGTGGAGACAGGAGGATCAGAAGTTCAAGATTATCCTCAAATGTACAAAGAGTTCAAGACCAGGGTATGCTATTGGGCAGTGGTGGTTCACAGCTTTAATCCCAGCACTCAGAAGGCAGAAGTGGGTGGATCTCAGTGAATTTGAGGCCATCCTGGTATACAAAGCAAGTTCCAGAACAGACAGGGCTGTTACACAGAGAAACCCTGTCTTGAAAAAATCAAAATAAATAAATAAGTAAAAAAATAAAATTAAAAAGACTAATGTACCATGTGAGACCTTTCTCAAAGCAAACAAGGAAAAAACAAAATATCTTAGCAGTTTGCTCCAGCAAGTACTCATCCGTGCTTGTGATGTCAGGAGAGGTTGACTGAATGCTCTTCTACAAACAGCTCCTGGAGGGGCTTTCCAGAGTGGGTCGGAGACCACACACGTGACACGGGCTCTGGAAGCGAGGCGTCCTTCTGCAGTGAAGCTGGCTTTGCTTCCTCTGTGACTCACCCGGGCTTTCACAGACTCTCTGTTTTTCTGTTTTCATGTTCTGAAATTTCATTCTAACAAACACTTAAAAATAGCTTTAAACAGTATTATTCTTCCAGAATCTCTTTGGAATGTTCTTTCATTGGCTTCAAAGATTTTTTTCTTAAAGCAAATTGAATGGTTTTATTTCCAGTATTGTGAGTGAAGAGATAAGTCTAATGAATAGTATGTTATACTCTAACATTTTGAATTTGCCAGACATTGGTAATTTGTATGAACATAGTCTTGAGAGTGTTTATAATAATAATTATAAGGAATTTGTGACATGATTTCTGTCAGATTGTTAAATATCACCAAATCAAATTTGTTCTTGGAATGAAAATGTCATTTTGAATCTGCTTTGTTGACTTTCCTCTCTAACGTCAGGCCATTTCTTACTCCGTTCTGTCCTCATCTTTCTTAGGCTCCCTCGCATTATTAGTTAAGTCATGATTCAAGATGTCAGGGTAACAGAAAGACAGTTGTCATGTGTACTCACTCATAAGTGGTTTTAAACATAAAGTTAAGAAAACCAGCCTCCAAATCACAATCCCAGAGAATTTAGACAACATTGAGGACACTAAGAGAGGCATACATGGATCTAATCTACATGGGAAGTAGAAAAAGACAAGATCTCCTGAGTAAATTGGGAGCATGGGGACCATGAGAGAGGGTTGAAGGGGAGGGGAGCAGAGAAAAATGTAGAGCTCAATAAAAAATTAATAAAAAATTTTCTAAATTAAAAAAAAAAAGATGTCAGGGTAAGGACTGCTGTATTCTGAGGTTCCCCATCACTACTTGAGGGCAAAGGAGAGGTAGGGCAGTGTAGCATGAGTTTTATTGGTCTTACTAGTAAAACTCAGGGTCAGATATCAAGATAAATGCTGAAAGATCAGAGAGACAAAGGTGCAAACCACAGCCACCTCTTACCTCAGCAACTTTTCAGCCAGAAAGGGGCTACGCTCTTGTCTCAGCCCTGCCATATCATTCCCTCTGTCCTCCTCCCAGGTGCTGGGATTAAAGATGTGCACCACCACTGCCTGGCCTCTATGATTTACTAGTGGATGGCTCTGCACTCTGATCTCCAGACAAGCTTTATGTGTTAGAGCACAAACAAAATGTCACTGCAGGGCAGATCTTCCCTGGAAAGCTGCTTTCTGCCTAGATGATGTCTGCAGTGCCTGATATTAGTTTGTAGAAGGAGCTGCAGGCCGCTTCTGCCTCCCAGCTCCCAGCCACCGGCTAGCCTTACCCAAAATAACAACACACAGATTGTATTCATTTAAACACTGCCTGGCCCATTAGTTTTAGCCTCTTATTGGCTAATTCTCACATCTTGACTAACCCATTTCTAATAATCTGTGTAGCACCACAAGATGGTGGCTTACTGGGAAAGATTCAGCATGTCTGACCTGGTGGCTAGCTCCATTGCGTCTGACCTGGAGAGAAGAGGCATGGCGTCTGCCTAACTTTCCTTCTTCCCAGCATTCTGCTCTGTCTACTCCACCCACCTAAGGGCTGGCCTATCAAATGGCCAAGGCACTTTCTTTATTAACCAGTGAAATCAACACAAAACAGAAGACCCTCCCACATCACTAGTTGACCATCTGACAGCCCTAGATGATGTCTGCAGTGCCCGATACTAGTTGACCAATCTGACAGAACCTAGATGATGTTTGCAGTGCCTGATACTAGTTGACCATCTGACAGCCCTAGATGATGTTTGCAGTGCCCGATACTAGTTGACCATCTGACAGCCCTAGATGATGTCTGCAGTACCTGATACTAGTTGACCATCTGACAGCCCTAGATCATGTCTGCAGTGCCTGATACTAGTTGACCATCTGACAGCCTTAGATGATGTCTGCAGTGCCCGATACTAGTTGACCAATCTGACAGAACCTAGATGATGTCTGCAATGCCTGATACTAGTTGACCCTCTGACAGCACCTAGATAATGTCTGTAGTGCCTGATACTAGTTGACCATCTGACAGAACCTAGAATCACCTAAAACACAGACCTCTGGGCACACCTGTGAGAGATTATTTAGAGTGGGTTAGCCTGTGATCTAGCCTGTGGTTAGGCCTGTGGGGGATTACCTAGAGTGGGTTAGCCTCTGGACAGGCCTGTGAGGGATTATCTTGAGTTAAGTGGGAAGACAGATTCACCCTAAATATGAGCAGCACCATTCCTGTGGTCTGGGGTCCTGAACTAAACAAGGAGAATGTGAACTGAGCATGTGTATCCACCACTCTCCTTCTGGACTGTGGATGTCATGTGACCAGCTACCTCAAGCTCCGGTCACCCTGTTTCTCTACCATGCTGGGTGTGGCCTTGACTTGTGAGCAAAATAACCCGTTTGTTTGTCCTTAAATTGCTTTTGTTAGCTACTTTATCCCAGGGTGTGTAAGGTAGTAAGACAGTGTCCCAGTTAGAAACTTAAGAATTGTGACAGAGGACTTACACATAAACAGTGCCATTGCACCTAGAGTTATCACTCCCTGCGGTGTGCTGGTATTTCTGGGGAGATGTGAACAGAAATCTACTTACCCCAGACAGGGAACTGATGACAAACCACGTGAGGGTACCACCAGAACCCAACTGGTGAGCCAGTTAGCTTATTAGGGTTACTTACAGGAATATGGGTGAGGGATTACTTAGAGGAGCAGAAATGATCCCCAAAGCCACCACAGCACAAATGCTGGCTCACAAAAGCCTCGAACCTGTAGCACACTGTATAGACCGAAGGCAGCTCAACAAGTTGGAGAGTCCTTTCCAGGCTGGTCTGAGAATCTCAGCAGTCCTTACGACTTCCATATGCTTGGAGAGGTAGGCTGTCTAGTGAATCTGTCAGATTCAGGAGCTTCTGGAACTGTCATTGAGTTGTTCACTGAGTTTTAAGGAGCTACCCTACAGGATGACAGTTTCACCAGTCTCTATGACCCTTGTGTCCTAATGAGATTTCTTCTAAGGTGGATTGGGAGGAAACTGCTGTGTGACACTCCATGCAGTGCTCCATTTCATGGCCATTTTTTTCAAAGGTGGACGTCCAGGTGATACTTCGATAAGTTGCTGGTCTGGTCTGTACCACCATATAGACAAGTGGCCGTTGAACAAGACTGTTGTCTTATGGTTCTTTATTTGGGCCTTGATATCTTCTGATATCAAGGTGCTAACTCCTAAAGATGCCCTGAAGGAGCTTACAGCTCCAGGGACCCTTGGCCTGGGCTGTTTTATGCTGTTATATGTTCAAAAGGAATGTTATTTAGTTTCCCAGAACAAATTCTATGATCTATATCTCTATCTATCTATCTATCTATCTATCTATCTATCTATCTATCTATCTATCTATCTATCTATCTATCATCTATCTATATCTATCTATCTATCTATCTATCTATCTATCTATCTATCTATCTATCTATCTATCTATCTATCTATCATCTTCTTACCTTTTTTTAGGGATGACTACATGACAACAGAGTATTCATGACCTGGTTAAATTTATGGCTCCTAAGTGAGTGCATGAAAGTTGGTAGTCCTAGACCTAGTCTTTAATCTAACTTTACAAATTCTTAACATTATGCCTAGTCAGCCTAGGGGGCACACTGAGAATGAAGCTGTTTCATCTTTCATGGTTTTACTGTTTCGGCAAATACATTTTCTATATATTTGTTTGTGAGTGTTTGCTAGAATAATGATACCTTTGTTATATTGTCTTTTGTCCCAAAGAGGATAGCCTGGGACCTTAATGGTTTAATTTCTCCCGAATTAGGTTTCTGGCTGTCTGTGTGTATTACCTAGTGAAATTCCTGCTAGATATTATCTTGCCACCTGTTTGCTCCTTCTGCCCTATTTATTCAGCACCGAGTTGGGAATGCATCCTGATTTTAATTTATATTTGAAATTCAAATTTTAGTTTAACTTAATTAGAGCAAATGTATACTATCTACAAAGAACACTGCAATTTGGGAGGCAGGCCTATATAATGTTGTACATAGGAATGTGGGCTTGTATACGTACTAAAACTTAAATTTTAATACTGCTATTTCCTGGTTCTGTGATATGCAGAGTTCTTTGTGCCTGTTTCCTCACTTGCAGAAGGGATGATATTTATTCTGGTTTCACAGGATTGTAAATAGGCTCATATTATAGCATATTATAAAAGCTTTGCTTACGTGTTTAACCAATACAGCTGCCGTTATTAGCTATTATTTGTGTCTAATGATTTCTAATGGTCTGAGAGGTATGCTGTGTTGTATAAATATGAGGTGGAAATGAGGTCATGACAAGTATTAGAAACAGTGGCAGTTAAAACTGTACTGGAAAGAGCATAGTTTGAAGTAAGCAGATCTGACTTGGGATTGAAGAGCTTAGGATCGACTTAGGTTACTTACTGCCTGTTTAGACAGGCTAGCCACTCAGAGCTTCAGTTTTCTCATCAGCAATTGGAAATAATAATTCCTATACTGAGGACTACTAAAACTACCTTGAAGGCTTACTGAAAGAAAAATTAAAGTGGTAGGCCACAACATAGTTCCTTTTCTCCTTCCTAACTAGAGACTAGGAAATAGCCATCCTTTCTGAAACAAATTAGTAGTCCATCAATAAACTTTGAATAAAGTGGGATTTACTAACGAATCAGGAAGCTGAGGAGAGTAAGGATGCTGACTAGAATGTGGCTCGCAATTTGATTTGAGAACCGTTTTAACCCCAGCACCAGTGAACATATGCACTTTAGGGTTTGTAAACTCTAGGTTGGGGTGGTAAGTAAGGTGTTGCCATGAGAAGTGAGGAGTAGTCTCATGGTGCTTTCTTTCTGAATTTGGCATATTCTTTTTTCTTGGCATATTAGCTGCTGTTTGCTAAGGTGCCATTGCTGCTACTGGAGCCATGTGGATACTTAGACTCTCAATAGTTAGGAGAAGGAGTATTTGTTGTTGGATTAAAAACGATGTGCCTGTCTCTTTAAGTGACTGTCAGATCAGAGTTGTACCAGTGTCCGTTTAGCAAACTTTCCTACAGATAGTTGGTTTTCTGTTCCGTGCATGGAGCTGCATTAAAGACTTCAGGAGCACCCATGTTCTGGAGGACATAGGGTAGGTTTCAGGAGCACCCCATGTTCTGGAGGACACAGGTAGACTTCAGGAGCACCCCATGTTCTGGAGGACACAGGGTAGGTTTCAGGAGCACCCCATGTTCTGGAGGACACAGGGTAGGTTTCAGGAGCACCCCATGTTCTGGAGGACACAGGTAGACTTCAGGAGCACCCCATGTTCTGGAGGACACAGGTAGACTTCAGGAGCACCCCGTGTTCTGGAGGACACAGGGCAGGTTTCAAGAGCACCCCGTGTTCTGGAGGACACAAGGCAGGTTTCAAGAGCACCCCGTGTTCTGGAGGACATAAGGTAGACTTCAGGAGCACCTGTGTTCTGGAGGACACAGGTAGACTTCAGGAGCACCCATGTTTTGGAGGATACAGGTAGACTGTTGGAGAGCTTTCTTCCTGCCTATCTTTATCTGCCACTCTCCAGTTTCCACCTTAAGCTGGAGTAGCAAGAAATAAACCTATTCCCATTTCGGAAGCTCTGCTTAGCCACATGGTGGAACACAAGTGCTCCCGCTTTCCTTAACAGTGTCTGGTTGCTCCAGGTCAAATTGCTTATCCCCTCTGTCTTCTCAGAAATTAGCAGCTGTGACATCAGTGACTTGCACTCCCTAGTGGCCTCCATCTGTTGTCTCAAGAGGTGACTGTTTCCACTAGTCTAGTAAAGGTCCTTCAGATAACCATTTGAGTTGCTGTTTCTCTTTTTATTTTTTAATTTTTTTTGGGACAGGATCTCTGTATAGTCCTAGCTGGCATAGAAGTCACTCTGTAGACCAGGGTGGTCTGGAAGTCATAGAGCTCCACCTGCCTGTGCCAACTGAGTGATGGGACTAAAGGGGTGCCTAGCTTTTGAGCTGCTCCCTATATTTTGGATTATGAATTTAAGTGTTCTTGTCTTTCTGTGTGTTCAAGATGTTGAAGTGAGGATGCTGTAGGACTTCCAGAATGAAATTCTGGATTTCCCTGGATCATCTGGTAGGAGCTATGACCAACTGTGCTGAAAGCATAGGAGCCAAAATTTTTGTGTTGTTTCTGTGAAAGGAACGCAGGAATGGGTGGACAGACTTCTTGCTGCTGGTGTGGGCAACACAGTGATGATCACAGTTAAGGAAGGCAAATCAGAACTAAGAGAAAGGTCCACCTAACAGTGTAACTCAACAATAGAAGTCGTTCTGAAGAAAAGATGGGTGTGTCTTTATTCTGAAGATAATTCAAGGATCACAGTAAACAGTAAGGCCAGATGAAAGGTTCTGCCAACACAGCTCCAGTTGCAAATGAGTGTGCAGACTTGGGCCCAGGACTGTGACTAATGCAAGCAGCATTGCATGATTCTTCAGTGTATTCTTAAAATATAATATCCATTGCTCCAAAAAGAAAAAGAAAAAGTGTCTCCTAGGCTAGAAAGATGATTCTGTGTTTCAGAGCACCTACTGCTTTTGTAGCGGTCCAGGGTTCACTTCCCAGCTCTCACATGGCAGCTCACAACCATCTATAATTCCAGTTCCAGGCGATTCTGCTTGCACATACATACACTCAGGCATACACACATATGCATAAAATAAACAGTATTGAGAATAAGTGTTTCCAAGAATGTGAACTCGAAATAGGTGATTTCTTTTTTGTATTCCCATTGCCCCACCTATAATCAGTACAGAAAACCCTCAGTAAGTACACCCAGAATTGAAGTGGGTGGAATAAAACTTTTCCTAACTGGAGGTTCTTACCTCTTTCCTGCCCTTTGCCTTAGTCATTACTTTAATTAGATTGTGGTGTTCCCTCTTACATACACTTCATGGATTAAAGATAGGATCAACACTTCTTGGAAACAAACCAAGAGAAAATGCAATTAAATACTAGCAGGGTTAATTAAAATTAGGTGGGGAACTTTGCCTGATCATAGTACTTGTTAAGAATGGATTGCTATAAGGTGCAGTTGCATAGTTTTATTTTGAAATCTTCCAAGCAGTTGCCATGCACTTTGAAGATAGAAGCAAAGGTAAATGTAAAATTTTGTCTGCGTCTGTACAACGTACCAGTCAACACTCTGAATGTTTCAGAAAAATATGATTATATTCAGTATGTAGCATGAAATTACATTAGTTTTAGAACATTGGAGATTTAGTTATAATTGGAGAACAAATTCTAATCAACAGGTGCACAACCTCCACAAATATGTAGGATTTGTCCTTCCAAAATTTACTCTTATCAGAAACAGCTGTTTCTGAATACTGCTTCATACTATTGGTCAATTCATTACAATTGTTTCATGTGGTTGTGATTTGTAAAATAATTTTGATTGTATGCTAACCACAGATCATATTTTAAAGTAACAATGCAATGGAAATCCTTAAATTTTGGCATCTTACCTAGGTTGTCATAAGTTTAAATTCTGGAACTTCCCAGTAATACTACAAGAATAGACTCATTTAAGACAGATGGCAAACATTTCTAATAGGGAGGGTTCTTTTGATTTTTCCCCTCCATGTTCCTACTGCTTAACCAGAACCCTAAACACAACATCTGGAGTTACTTAAACAACTATTAAAAGTCTGGGTTCTTAATCAGAAAACTTTTCCAGGCAGTGAAAAAAAAAAGCTTGGATACATAGGATTTGTATAATTGATTTTTTTAAATGTCTGTGTGTATACAAACTCGCTCATCATGCATACACAGGTGGGGATGATTTGGGGTTGTTGATGGGCCTTGAGAGTGACATGTAACCCATTAGCCCACAGGCATCTCTCCCTTGGCTTTTCTAGTTATACTCTAGTAAAGCAGCTACTTTCTTGTTAAGTAATGGTTTTATTTTGAAAGATGTGTGGTATAAATTCATTTAATTCTCTTTTATTCAGATAGGAAGCATGTGCATCAAAGGTCCTACTTTTATTCCCGTTCCTTTGTAGTTTTCTTTTTGTGAGGCAGGATAAGTAGAAAGGTAATAGCTAAGCTCTGCAGATAATACTAGTGTCAAAGAATAGAACTGAAAAATATGCTGTCACAAGTCAAAGCAAAAGTTTAGTGGCCTCTCGGCTGTTTAATCTAACCAGGGGATGTTTGAAGTAGAAAAAGTTTCTACTTCAGTGTTTCTATTGCTGTGAAGAGATACCATAACCATGACAACTCTTATAAACGAAAACACTTAATTGGAGCTGGCTTATAATCTTGAGGTTTAGTCCATTGGTGTCATGGTGGGAAGCATGGTCGTGTGCAGGCAGACATGGTGCTGGAGAAGAAGCCAAGAATTCCATATCTAGATCGGCAGGCAGCAGGACAAGAATGCCATATTGGACCTGGCTTGAGCATCTGAGACCTCAAAGCCCTACACCAGTGACATGCTTTCTCTAATAAGGCCATACCACCTAATAGTGCCACCCCAATTAGTGGGGACCAATTTTATTCAAACCACCACAACTTAGCATATTCTTGAGGAAACTAGATGTATACATGTGAAAACTTAATGATATTGGATCAGAAGGAATCATGATTATTAGTAATTGCTAAGGGAGTCTAACCACATGGCTCAGATGTTCAGGATCCATCACCGTGGGCTAGCTAAATCAATGGCCTAGGGGGAAAAATATGTTAAGCTGCTTGAAGACTGTTCAGATAGATGGACCAAGACTGTTCAGATAGATGGACCATAGGTAGCAGCGGCCTCTGTCTTCCCTCTAATTAGAAAGCCAAGTGTGAAAGCTAGGAAGAGCAGAGTTAGTATTATGCTAATTCTGAGTAAAAAAAAACCCCAGAGACCTTTATCTCAGGAAGCCTCAGAAACCTTTTGGTGGTTTCAGCATATTGTAAATTATCTTCATTAGGATCAGAGAACAAAAACACATTTTAAAAATGCCGTAAACACAGGTGGATCCTGTTCCAAATGCTCACACTGAACGAAGCAGTATTTTATTATAACTGACACTCCAAGTAGTTTACCTGAGGAAGGAATGCACATGAAGAAACCATGTCTCTACTGGAGAAACCTGACCTTTGAACTGAACAAGCCTTGGGAACTACTGTCAAATAAGCTTTTGAAGATTCTGCTCTTGATTCTTACCAGTCTAAAGAGGAAAAGATTTCTTATGTATTTTTCTCAGAACTGGCATGATTATTTTTCTCAAGATCACGTTAAGGGAGATATATTACCACTCTAACCATTGTTTCCTTTGACCATTTTCCTGTTCAGCTTTTCAAGAGTACACTTGCTAGTGTATTATTAAAAGATTAACCATTTGCTTATCTATACAAAACTACAGTAGTTACCAATGAAATGGAATGGAAGGTCTGAGCTTAAACCCAGGACACTTCTCCAGCAAATTGTCAACGAAGTACAAGTGCACCCACACTGGACGAAGGACAAACTTGTTAATCAGTGGTCCCTTGGAAAACTGGATATCTGTAAGCAGCAAAGTGATAGCAGACCCGTTTCATCTGATACAATCGACTTGGAATGGATTATAGATCTGTATGTAAGAAATTGTAAATTTCCAAGAAGAATATATAGGGGACTGCTTTTGGATACTGACATAAACAAGTGTTTGTGGGAATATATAGGGGACTGCTTTAGGATACTGACATGAACAAGTGTTTGTGGGCATGAAATCCCCAAAGCATAGAAAACAAAAGCGAAAAGGAGACAGGTGGATTTCATCAAATTAAAAACCTGTACTTTATAGGAGACAATGGCAAGAGAGAATCAATAGAATGGAAGAAAAGATACACCTGAAAAGGAGCTAATAACCAGAATATAATAACTCATTAGATCATTTTCATAATCCAATGCAAATGGAAACTGAATTGATTAATTAATTTAAGTAGTAAGTTCTCAAAGAAGACATACAAAGAGTCATGACAAAATACTCAACTTTACCAATCACCTGAGAAATACAACTAAAACCACAGTGAGACCTCACCTAACTTTAGTAAGAATGGATGTTACCAAACAAACCAAAACATACTGTGATGGTTTGAATAAGAATGGTCCTCATAGGTTCGTATATCTGAATGCTTAGTCATTTGGGAATGGCACTATTTGGCAAAAATTAGGAGATGTGTCCTTGTTAGAGTAGGAGTTGCCTTGTTGGAGGAATTATATCACTGGCTTTGAGGTTTCAGTGTCTTTTTTTCCTCTGCTTGTGGGTCAGGATGTAACTCTCAGCCACTTCTCCAGCACCACACCTGCCTGCCACCGTGCTCCATGCCACGATGATGATGGACTTACCTCTGAAACTGTAAGTTGCTGTGATCATAGTGTCTCTTCACAGCAATAAAAGAGTGCTAAGACACATAGCAAGTGAGGATGTGGAGAAAAGGGAACCCTTATATGTTGTTTGTGGGAATGTAAATTAGTAGTGCCATTGTGGGGAATGCTGTGGAAGCCTCTCAAAAACTTAAAAATACATCTGTGGTTCAGTGCATCAATCCCTCTACAGAGGGGGAAACCCTGTATCAGGAACTGAAGTTAGTCTGTTAAGACATCAGCACATGCACTATTTATAGTTGTCAAGAAATGGGCTATCTTACTTGTCTATCTACCAATAAATTACATACACAGCAGAATACTATTCAGCCATAAAAAGGATGAAATCTTGTTGACAATATGTATGGAACTGGAAGCCATTATGTTACATGGAATAAATCTGGTATAAAAGACAAATCCTACAAGACTTATGGAATGTAAAAACAGTGATCTAATAGAGGTTGAGAATAGAGTGGTAGTTCCTAAAGTTGAAGAGAGGAACAGAACTGAGAAGTAAGGAATATTGACCAGTAGGAGCTAAGCTGTCATTTGATAGGAGCAAAAAAACCTGCTTTGGGGTTTGGTGAGATATCTAAATAGATAAAGGCCCTTGCCATGCAAGCCTTACAACCTGAATTCAATCCCTAGAACCTAAGTAAAGATGCATGAAACGAACCAACTCACAAAGTTGTCCTCTGATCTCCACATATGAGCTCGGCATGTGCATGCACACACACACACACACACACACACACACACACACACACACACACAAATAAAAAATTTAATGAGAAGGTCTGATGTCCTGCATAGTGGTATGACTGTGGCAATAGCATTTGCTTTTCAAAAGCTAGAAGAAAGGATTTTGGATGTTTTCAGTATAAGCAAATGATAAATGTTTAATGAGATGCATATGGTCACCCTCTTTGAACATTATATAAACATGTTGAAACATCACATGGGAACCCATAAGTATGTACTTTTTTATGTATCAACTGAAAACTGGCACATCTCCCTTGGGCTTTGCCTGTGTAGAACTAGCTCTGGCTGAGGCTAGAAGGAGGTGGTACTTTGCTGGAATGAGCCTTGAAACATCTAATTTAGCAGTGAATAGGAGGAGGGGGCTTAGAAAATAGGAAGTGGTTCTAATGTTAAACAAAGACTTGACATCATTTAAAATCTCTGTAGGAAAAAAAATTCCTTTAGTGCTGTCAATGCAGGGCTGTTAACAGTGTTCAGGACGTTGTAGCCTTTCTGGAGAGCGAAGGGGTAAATGGGTAAGTTCTCAAGGACCTTTTGTTCTTGTTTTCTTTTTCTCCTCTGCTGTCAAGGACTTGAGTTTAGGTTTCTACAGCAACCATAGTCTGAACTACATAATACCAGTGCTCCGGTGCATGTGGTGTTAACTCAGAGGCCTTACACACTACCTCTAGCAGAATTGCAGTTGCTATGGAGATCAGTCTTTGGACACACTCAGTTGATAACGATGTCTTTTATATGTGGATTTTGCTGCTGAGAAAGAATATGAGATGCTGCTGCAAGCTGACCAAGAGATGCATGTAACTGTCACTAATCACTCTGTAACCCTGCTCTCACATCTGAAAACATTTGCTTATTAACACAGTACAGTTCATGCAGCTTCTGTAAATGTGGGGGTACCATACCTGAAAAGGAGAGAAAATATGGCTCTTAAAAACACATCAGACCAGGTGTGTTATCTCATACCTCTAATCCAAGCACTTGGGAAGCTGAAGCAGGAGAATTGCCGTGAGTTTGTGCCTGGCCTTGCCTATATAGTAAGATTCTGTTTCAAAAGCCAAAACAAAAAATACAAGAAAAAGCATATTGTCGAGTTGGGTATAGTGATGCAAACCTGGAATCCAAGCACTTAGGAGGAAGAGGTAAGAAATTGACTGAGTTTAAGGCCAGTCTGGGCTGTATGTCAAGTTCAAGGCTAGATTGAGCTACACAGAGATATCCTTTTCTTAAAGGGATAGGGCTATGAAGCTCAGTAGTCACATGGCTTTCAGAAGCCTTGGATTTGATCCCTAGAAACACACACACATGTGCACAGACATAAGAAAATGTTTTCAAGCAGGACCCCTACTTCCTACTCAGCCTTCTGGAAGCTGAGGTAGGAAGACAGTGAGATTTGTGGCTAACCTGAGCTACCAGAGTAAGAGTTCACTCTCAGGGTTAGAGCCCACTATTGCAAAAGCATCGCAAAAGCATTGCAAAAGCATTGCAAAAGATGAGTCTAATTCTGTGTAGTTCTAGTCATTTTATAGTGAGGTTGGTTGTTAGGAAAGAGTGAGGAAAGCACAGCTACTCCTGAGCTGCTCTGTTTGGATGTGGCTCCTTGGGCTAACAGCTAATGAACCTTTTCCCTTGGAGGACTTCTCTCTGACTAGTATTTTGACATCCATGAAGAGAAACAGCCAGGAAGGAAGCGCAGTGACATCATCATCGTCATCATCATCATCATCATCATCATCATCATCATCATCATCATCATCACCTTTCCTTTGACAAAGTGTTTAAACTAGAGCACAATGCCCAGCCCCAAATTTTAAGCTAATATAAACTATCACTGGGTGGTTTTATTTGTTGTTTGTTTTTGAAGAATCTTGTTCAGTTGATTTTTGGTTTGTGCTTTGGGCTGGCGACACTGCTCTTCTGTGAACTGAATTGAGCAATCTACAACCCTGGCTACACGATAACATGTACAGCCTTTTTCAAACATCAGTATCTGAGCTTAAAATTAAATCAGGATCTCAGGACTGGTGAAAGGTATGGCATTGCCGTTCTGCCATGTCTCTGGTCTCCTGATATTCATGCTTACGCAAGGTTGCGCACCATGACAGCAAAGGAGGTTAGATCTCTATTTACAGATCTTAGCTCAGCCTTTGTTTTACAGTGCACTGATAGATGCAGTGTGGAATACAGCTGGGTGGAGGTGGCGCACACCTTTAATCCCAGCACTTGGAAGGCAGAGGCAGGCAGATCTCTGAGTTGAAGCCAGCTTGGTCTACATTGTGACTTCCAAGACAGGCAAGGCTACACAGAGAGACTGTCTTGAAAAGCAAGAGAGCAAAAGTAATATGGACAATTATAGGAAGTTTAAAATGTCAGTCTCACGATATGTAGTTTCCTACCGCTGTTATTTTAGTTCTAAAAGTTTATTGGCTAAAAATACCACTTCATTCATTCATTCATTCATTCATTCATTTATTTACTAACGTGTGTTCTGGAGGCCAGAAGCCTGAAATGAATCTGAAGGCCAATGTTAAGATGTGGGCAGAATTGTAATATTCTAGAGCAATCTGTTCCTTGTCTTTCCATCTCCAAGAGGCCCTCTGTGTTCCTTGATTGCTTGCTCTGCCACACTGCCATGGAGTTTTGCCATCCTGCCTCCTTCTTACAACCTTTATGATAACACTGGGGCAACTGAGATTTTCCAAGATATATCTTCCTAGTAAAATTCCTTTTTTGCAGTGTTTAATATTGGGACCTGGTGTGGGAGAATTGTCTGTATTCTGTCAATCATGTTTTGAATAAATGCTGATTGGCCAGGCAGGAAGTATAGGCGGGTCAACCAGACAGGAAGTAGAGATGGGGCGATGAGAACAGGAGAATGCTAGGAAGGAGGAAGCCCATTCTTCCATTCCAGCCCAGACCACCGAGAAGCAAGATATAACCTGCCCAGCTGAAAGGTACTGAGCCACGTGGCTAACATTCAGCCGGGCGGTGGTGGCGCACACCTTTAATCCCAGCACTCAGGAGGCAGAGGCAGGCGGATCTCTGTGAGTTCGAGACCAGCCTGGTCTACAGAGCTAGTTCCAGGACAGGCTCCAAAACCACAGAGAAACCCTGTCTCAAAAACCAAAAAAAAAAAAAAAAGAATAATGGATTCATATAAGCTATAAGAGCTAATAAGTAGCCTGAGCTAATGGGCCAATCAGTTTTATAGCTTATGGAGATCTCTGTATGATTTTCTTTGGGGTTTGCCGGCTGTGGTCTACCAGGTGGGACAGAAAGCCCAACAAGCGGGCCCTCATTGTTACAGGGACCATAGCTGTAAGTTAGTTTCTTATCCTTAAGGCCCTGGTTCCAGTCTCTCACATTTCAAGAATAAGTTATTCATGCCACACAAAGTGCTATCCATAGGCTGGAGGTTAGGAAGTAGACATCTGGGAAGTGATTATTTAGCTTCCGCACTACCTGTGCAAAATTGCACCACTTTGATAGTTTTCCTTCCTAGTCCTCTCTAATATGCACATTTTATTTGCATGTAATTGTTGCATAGCATGCATAACTTGGCTCAGCTGGGGTTTTGTGTTTCAGACCCTTATTATTGAGGAGTCAAGCTATGACAAGTATTTTTTATTAGAGTCCATGATGTGTAGTACTGACCTAAAATGATAATCGTTTGTATAGTGTTTAATTCAGATTGCAGTTTCGAAAGGTCCTCAGTATGTGACAGCACTATCAGTAACGAAGCAGAATGTCCATGGTACTAGGTTTGTGACAGACGATATTGATCATTATTTTCAAAAGACTTTCACTATTTTTAAAAAGTTTTGTCTTGACCTTGTTTTTGAATAGGTTTCTATTTATTATTTTTCTCATGTTTTTAACTCATCATTGTTTTCAAGTTCTCAGTTATCTTATTGCTAATCTTTATAGGATATTTATGTAGTGAAATTGTCTTATACACTCTAGGCATTTTTTTATACAAACTTTTTGTTGAAATTCTGCTGTGTTTCTTTATGATTGTTCCATTGTTTGTACACTGAGATTTTTCCACTAAAAAGGTTTGTTCTGGATATGCAGCTGTTTTCTGCCCTTTGTGGTTTAGTCATGCCCTTATCAGATTGCTAATAGGCTACAAAGTGTGAGAACTCGTGGTGTAATTTATTAGTGTCTGAAAAGTTTTCTCAAAGAACTGGAGAAGTCCAGCAGTTTTGCCTGGACATAAGATGTCTGTGGCTTTCTCCTAGGAGGTTTATTCCCCATGCTGTCATATTGTGTATTCATGCAGATAATTGAGAATTATAGTAAGCTATCTTAGTCCACGATAAACAGACAGAATGCACTTTAATTACACTCTGCTTTATTATCTGATAAAAGTACCTTGCTAACAAATCAACCCGGATATGACTTACTGGATAGCCTTTGCACTTAGAGGAATAATCAGACTGTAATCATAAACGACATGAACCATTCATCCTCTGGGTTGTTATCTATTTATTACCCTCAAGTGCCTCTACTGAGTCGGATGTCTTTCCTGTTTGTTTCCCATGCTGTGGCCTGTAGGCTTCCGCCCTCCTGCTGTACGGTGGTAAACTGTGTTTATGTTCTGTTTTCTCCTTGAAATAAGGATTAGGTACAATCCTGGGAACAGAGTTTTGTAGTTTTACCTTAGGAATAAGCTGCATCTCCCTCTAGGAATAGCAAGTAGAATCAAGTGTCACCATAGTGAACTGATGTGTGACTTGTTTTCTGTAAGAACTATCAAGAGTTCTGCCACTGTAAGGAAATAAAAATGTTGCCCACAATAGCCACATGCTATTCTGTTCTTTCCTGCTCGGTCCAAAAACAGGGCATGCACATTAGACTGCAAACTACCCTCCCTACTCCTTAGATCTGATACAGCTGCCTGCAGAAAGTGCATACCTGTGATAGAGTACAGGTCTTTGGTGTTCTTTTTATAATTCTACCACTTAGGACTGATGGCATGATGAACAGCCTTTGGTGCTAATTCCATAGAGGGATATAGAAACCTGAATATTGTATTTTTTCAGTTGAGCTACTACTTAGTTATGTGGTCATTAGAGCAAGTCTAAAGGATGTATATATATAAAGGATGATGTTCATAAAACAACTTAAATAAACCAGTCTTCAAGATGGAGCTACAACAAAGAGTTGCTCATTGCCTTTCCTATTTCTTATACCCCCTTTTCCTTCTCAGAACCTATGCGTGTGGTATGTGAGTATGTGCACATATATGTGTGTATGTGTGTGTATGGATGTAAGTCACATTCTGTCTCATGTCCACAGAGGTCAGAGGAGGGCATCGGACCCATGGGCCATGGGTCTGGCATTAAAGGAGGTTGTGGCTGCTCAATGTTGCTGCTGGGAGCTGAGTGTGGGTCCTCTGTAAGAATGCAAGTGCTCTTATCTGCTGAGCCATCTCAGAGCAAAAGTGGACAGAAAAAAAGTGAGCAAAGGAAAATGAAAGGTAAAAGAAGGAGGAAAGAGTGGAGTCAGGCAGATGAGGGATGAGAGCAAACCTCCATAGGCAGTGAGAGAAGGCCAGGGAAATGGGGTGTGTTAGACCCTGTGAGCAAGAATAATAGTGGTCGTTTCAAAAGGAATGGGCTGTGCCACCAGCTAGCTGAATTCCTTGCTGACTGCCCATTCTGCCCTAGGATACAGAACTTTTTGGAGTACCAATTTTAATTTCTAAATGCCAATTTCAGGGTCATCTCTCCAACCTCCAGATTCCTCTTTAGTGGTCAAATCTGCCTATCCAACTTAGTATCTTTAGCAAGCATTGAGTGTTCACCCTGACATGAGAGTTTCTCCTTATGAACTAGGATCTTACTCCTAGGACATGTCTCACCAGTGTTGTGGGTACTGTTCTGTCATACTGAAAGCATCCACAGTTGTGAGTAACTGATAAGGAGCAAAGGGGTCTGGGACTTACACACTTTAGTGCTATGATAGATTTGGCTTTCAGTTTTCATCCAAGTTGCATTTAAATAGAAGGGAAAATTTGGTCTGGTTTTCTGTAGGTTGTTAGCATCTGTACATGTCTGAATGAGAATGACCCCTATAGACTCATAGATTGAAATGTTTGGTCATTAGGGAGCGACACTTTTTGAAATTAAAAGGAGATGGAGTCTTGTTGGAGGAAGTGTGTCGCTAGAAGTGGGCTTTGAGGTTTTCAAAAGCCCATGCCAGGTCCAGTGTTCTCTCCCTGCTGCCTTTGGATCAAGATGTAGACCTTTTAGTTGGGTGGTGGTGGTGCACGCCTTTAATCCCAGCATTCGGGCAGAGGCAGGCGGATCTTTGTGAATTCGAGGCCAGCCTGGTCTACAAGACCTAGTTCTAGGACAGGCTCCAAAGAAACCCTGTCTCGAAAACCAAAAAACAAAAACAAAACAAAACAAACAAACAAAAAAAGATGTAGACCTTTCAGCTCCTTCTCCAGCACCATGTTTGCCTGCATGCCACTGTGCCCCACCATGATGATAATGGACTGAACCTCTGAAACTGTAAGTCACCCAAGTTTTCCTTTATAAGAATTGCTGTGATCATGGTGCTTCTTCACAGCAGTAGAAAACTTGATTAAGAGAGCATGCAAGTCAGTTTAGGAGAGCTTGGAAATTTTCTGTAGAATTAGACAGGAACCACTTAACCCATGGTGTATTCCATGGGGTGAGTGTTTATTTGATTTTACACATTCAAAAGTATAAAATTATTTTTTCATGAACTAGGCGATAGCTAAGGCCTTACTACCCAAGTTAAGATTCTCTGATTATTGCTGACCGTGGTGGCACATTCCTGTAATCCCAGTACTGAGGAGGCTGAGGCAGGAAAAGATTTCCATGACTTTGAGGCCAGCCTGAACTACCTAGCTTGAGACCCTGTTTCAAATAACAAAAAAGAAAGTAAAGATTCTATTATTATGACTGACAGTGTTGGCTCAAACAGGAGGGTCATGAGTTCAAGGCCATCATGGTCTACCTAATAAGACCCTGTCATAAACAAACAAGCATTTTATGGTTAGGTCCCTTCAAAGCCAACCCTGTTTTTTGTATATTTGCTACTTTCCCACAGTCCCAGGTTTCTGGAGTCTGCAATGGGCATTCTTCTTAGATCTTATTGAGCCCAGTTTAGTTCTGACCAAACACTGTCACTGTTTGATTGACCCTTCTCTTCCCTGGGATTACTTGCTACCTTTTCATGGCTCTATCTAGCATGTTATTTCATCTGTGAAGAACAGCAAGGATTGAGAAATACCCTGAATACCTTTACTTCTGTACAAGGGATAGAAGGGAGGCTTTCTGAGCAGCCAGGCCTTGAACTGCATGCAGTTTGGCTGCTGTGTTTGGGAATGCATGTGTACTTGGGCAGCTAATGCCAAGACAAGACCCTTTCCCAAGTTTAGGCTCATTTGCTTAGAGAACATTGACTTTGCTGTTGCTCCTTTGGCTCCAGTTTCTACTTCCTACTCTGGTTCCTGATACTTCCTTATATTGGCAGTATTTTCTGGATCTGTGATATTTTTTGTGTGAATTATTCAAGAGCCCTCTCTTAAGAGTATGTTTGAGCTTCTTTTTAGAAAAAAAATTACTGTTGTGTATGTTCTGAAATTAGTAGCATTTTGACCTTTACAAAGTCACTCTTAGAATGAAATTAAGGCCAGATAACCATATTTGGCAGTAGTGAAATGTAAGCCCCACTTTGGCTGCTAGCCTTGTAATTTTCCTAAAATACATCTTACTAAGGTTTCTGCTTTATGGCTCACCCTTATTACATTGTTGACAGTCTCTTTTTCTTAAATTTCTTTCTAGAAGTTTACCAAACTTCTAGGTGTTAAGGAATAAAGCTCCAGTGCATGGACTAATAGGGCAGAGCTGAAACTTTACAGAGAGATGAGAGAATATGACAGCTGGGGCTAGGGCAGTGCCTTGGTTGGTGAAGTGTGTACGTGCAAGCCTGGGGACCTGAGCTCGGATCTTCAGTACCTCACCACACACAGAGGCTGAGTACAGTGGTGAGTGCCTGCAATCCCAGTGCTGGGTAGACAGACAGGCTGATCCCTAGCTTTCTGGTTAGCCAGTGTAGCCAGTTAGTGAGCTCTAGGTTCAGAGAGAGACGGCATCTCAAAGACACCTACCTGATAGCAACCTATAACCCTCACAGGTCTTCGTACCCATGTGTGCCTCCCCAGACATGTAATATATATGTACACACATACAAAGTCATTATGAGTAGAACCTACCATAAACAAAGTCAGAGTGAGGTACTGTTTTGATTTAGTAATTATCTTTATCAGCTTGGTCTCTAAGCACGGCTGTGGGGGGTTGTCTTGACTGATAGTTGATGTAGGAAGCCAGCCTGTTGTGGAAGGTACTGTCCATAGACAGAGGAGCCCTAAGCTAGATGAGACAGGAAAAACTCAGGTAAGAGGAGTAGAAAACAAGCAGACACCATTTGTTTTGCTGCTCTTTTTATAACTTTAATATTTTAATTTTTCTTCTTGGAATTACTGTGTAGATCAGGCTGGCCCTGAACTCATAGAGATCCATTTGCCTCTGCCTCTCAAGTGCTGGGATTAAAGGCATATACCACCGTGCCCAGCTTCTCTCTGTTCTTGATTGAGTTCCTGACTTCTTGATTTTCCGTCCTCCCCTTCAGTTGCTTTTGGTCAGAATGTTCTAAGATGGCAACAGAAATAAAGCTAGAAAAAGTGAAAACTGATTACATTGCACTGATATTAAAAATGCATAGAACTAGAAGCATAATAGGAATAAATTTACAGTTTCATGCTACTTAGGAGACTTGCTAGGTTTTAACACTTTGGGTCTCAGGTCCTCATCCGAGTCTTACAAAGCAATGAAGATTCCTGCGAAATACTGCTCGCATGGCATATGTCTGTTGATATTTATTATGGCTGAATTTTAGAAATTGAAAGAAAGGATTTTAAGTATAAATTAGCTCATCATTTGCTTATATTAATAAACTTTTTTGGGAAAAAATATAACTAAAAATTTTCCCAAGATGTTTCTGAGGATAATAGTTAGGTCACTGGAAAAAAAGAAATTCAGTCGTCTTTCCAGGTAAGTAAGGAGGCCTTGCTGCCTCCTGTTAAGTCGGCTGGTGTAAGAGGTCACACACCTTTCCTTAGGTGGAAAGATAGCAAGCAGGTGGAGAGAAAGAAAAATGAGAAGGACGAGGGAGGGCGGGAGAGAGGGAGATCCAAGGTGGGTTACCAGAAGCTTGCAGAAGTACACCAGCTTTGTTTGGTAAAATGATGAAGGCTATCCCTGGGATAGCCCACTCACTGTGGTTTAGAGTTCAGAAACAGCCACTGACAGATGGAAATTTACTATCTGCTAGGTGTGCCTATGCTGTGAGTTTGGTGAGCTTTAAGACTGGTATCTGTATGGTCCTCACTAAATATTGTGTAAATAAAGAATGAGCAAATGGATATATAATCCTGGGTGTGTGTGTGTGTGTGTGTGTGTGTGTGTGAGAGAGAGAGAGAGAGAGAGAGAGAGAGAGAGAGAGAGAGAGAGAGGGAGGGAGGGAGGGAGGGAGGGAGGGAGGGAGGGAGGGAGAGAGAGAGAGAGAGAGAGAGAGAGAGAGAGAGAGAGAGAGAGAGACTCTTCTTTGCTCCTGTGCGTTTGGTAGTTTCTTAGATGTAGTGTGAAATCTGAAACAAAATCAGTGAACTTTTTCTACTTTATCATATGAAAACCATTGATCTACCATGTATTTTACACTTAAAATAGTCTTTTAGATGTCTTTAATTTTGTTTCACACATTGATCATTTATCGAAGTAATTGGACATTCTGAAGATTGACATATTTGATTATACTGTCCTTAAGAACACCATACTGACCTCATTTTAAAAAAATAAGTAAGTGCTGGAGAGATGATTCAGCAGTTAAGAGCACTGGCTGCTCTTCCAGAGGACCTGGGTTTGATTTCCAGCACCCACACGGCAGCTCACATCAATTCTCATGCCTGTTCTAACCTCTGAACCTGCATGCATGTGATGTGTATACACTCGGGAACACACCATACACATAGAATAAATATTTTTTTAAAAAGTAGGTAAATGATGGAAAGTTGTCAAGGTTATAGTGGCTGACAACGAATTTTCCACAATACTCACTTGAGAGTTCAGTTTTTATTATTTGCAACAAATAGTTTTAAGAAAACATATACTAGGGACTGGAGAAATGGCTCAGAGGTTAAGAGCATTGCCTGCTCTTCCAAAGGTCCTGAGTTCAGTTCCCAGCAACCACGTGGTGGCTCACAACCATCTGTAATGAGGTCTGGTGCCCTCTTCTGGCCTTCAGGCATACACACAATCAGAATACTGTATACATAATAAATAAATAAATAAATATATTTTTTAAAAAAACGTATACTAACCATTAAAGTTGAAAGGTCAAAATTTGGCTATTGGCTGTTCTTTTAAGTAAAAGTAATGTTTATGGAGGGTAGGGAGATAATTATTAATCCAGCTTGCAAATCAAAGAACCAGACAAGTGCTTTTCCTTGAGATAGCAACCACATTTTGGTTTTCTGGAAAAATATTTGACACATAGTACTCAGTTTATAATTTAAATCATAAAAAGACATGTACTAAACTAGTTATTTTGCCATTTATCAAAGACATTAAGTGAAATGGTCACTTTCTTTTTTCTATGTGAGCACATGATATTGAAGAATGTGGTTGTGTGGTTGAGGCCACTGACTAGATTTGTGATGAAGTCCCAGCAGTTTACACACCATTGCTTTTGTACTGTCAGTGACAATGTCAACACAGTCGGAAGGGTAAAATATCTTAACGTAATTATAGTTTTTATTTCATGGATCCTCAGGAAAAAAAAGTTAGGGACCCTGGGGTTCCCCAGACCATGTTTTTGAGAACTACAAAACTAGAGGAAGAGGCCTGCCCAGATTGACAGCTTCACCTGTGAGACACTGGAGCATAGAGCTTAAGCAGAATCTAACTGCAGCTGCTATCCAGGTCCATCCCAGCTCAGTTCCTGGCTTTAACAGAGGGAAGAGCAAGTCTGCCGTGGGAAATGGCGTAAACCACAGCCACTGCACTTCATATGTAGTGCTCGACATGCAATCAGATATTATGAGAAAGGACTTTGCTTCTAGCCACAAGGGAATAGCAGGATCCGGAATTGCCTCTTCTTAAGAAACAGCTAAGAAACTGGACAGTATACACCAGACAACTGTCTTTCTATATTGGACAATAAGCAACACAGCACTGTCTTCCCACAGGGCAGGAAAACAGAAGAGGTAGCTCTGTGATTATCTTGGCTTTCTGCCTAGAGGTAATTGCGAGTTTGTGGTGCAGGGAAGAGAAACCTTAACAGCACCCTATTAGTACAGAGTTGTCTGGGACATAGTTGAGTTCTGGGAGGTCCTAATGAGTAGAACACACAAGGTAGTATATTAAACAGGAAGGAGTTTGCAGATAGGGTTCTAGCTATCTGTGTAAGTCATTTCAAGTTCTGCATATGGGTAGAGTGAAATTCCATGAGACTGTACACTTAGGTGCAGTTCCTAGTGCTCAGTCAAAATCAGAGGTCAGTTGAAAGCCCTCTGCATACATGGGCTATTCAGAGGGAGACTTTGGAAGCCCACATTTTTAGGTTATAGCTAAATTACTTCTAAATAGAAGCATTGCAAAGCTCAGCATGTAATCTTTGCTCTCGGGACTGAAGCCAGAGAATTGCAGTGAGTTTCAGTACAATTGGGCTAAAAATCTACCTCAAAAGACAAAAACTTTTCTCTATGTATCCTGAGTGTGAGGCCACCTCAGACAAATTAGTTCACATGTAATTTAATTGCCAACTAAAACAGAGTTCAGCCCTTTTTACCTGAAGATAACAAAACAAAATATTCAATAGTATACTAGACAGGACTATAAATAGAAAAATACAATGTATAACTAAAGAATGAGCAGATACATTTAGAAGGCAGAAATGATAGGATTAATCAATCCTGAAACAGCTTTAATAAGTGCAGTAAGTATGTTCCAGTAATTACAGGAAAACATGAACACCATAGGCAAAGAAGGAGAAATCTAGAGACCCAAACAGGACAGAGGTGGCGTGTGAAATCTGTTTAGTGAATTCCACTTGATGGGATCACAGAACGTTAGATACTGCAGACAAAAAGATCAGTGAGCAAAGTATTTAAAGAAGTAAAGCTCCCCAATTTTTAAGTTTGATGAGAAATATCAACAAATCCAGAATCTCAACAAACCCCAAGTAGAATAAAGCAAACCAAAAGGGTATACTATAATCAAATTGCTGAAAATAAGTGATAAAGAAAAGATTCATTCAGTTGGAGAAAAAAGGCACATTAAGCACAGAGGAGCAAGGTAATCTTTGCCACAATACACCAGAAGCTTCAAGCAAGAATTTATAAAGAGCATTTTCAGAGTCTTGAAAAAAACAACTTATATTACTATACTCACTAAAAATGTCCTTCATTAATGAATTTGAAATTCTTTTAGACAAAACTGAGAGGAGTTCATGCTCTCTACACTACCAGTCTATGTGCTGTGTGTACTTCATAGCTATCTTGATTATCAAATTGACTTCTTAAGTACATGTTGCGTGTCTGAAGAGTTACTGCTGTTCACAGTTAGAGGCATTCACTCAGACAGCGCTGTGCTGCTGACAGATAGAGGTATTATATAAAAAGGGTACAATAATCAAAGGAAGATTGTGATAAAGTAAAAGTTGAGCACTACAAGTCTAGGCCAAACATTTGAAAAATAAGTCTACGGGTTTAAATAAAACACAGTGCTGAGAAGTACTCAATCCAGAGGCAGGAAATGAGAAGGAACATGTGAAACAAGTAGGACACAGACAGCAAGATGGTAGATCTAGGGCTGGGCATGGTGATGCAGAGACAGGCAGAGCTCCGAGTTTGAAGCCAGACTGTTCCACATGGAGAGTTGTAGGTCAGTCAGCATTATGTGGTGAGACCCTGCATCAAAAAGATTAAAAAAAAATTTAAAAAGATAAATCTAACCCAGTCTTGTCAATGATTATAAGAGCTATAAGCGGCCAAAGTATTCCAATTAAAAAGCCACTATTTTCAAGTTATGTACATAGAACAGAAAAGCAGAAGGGAGCCTGCTTAGGGTGAGGAAGGGGCCAGTAGGGGGAGTGGGAAGGAGGAATGGGGATATGAGCAAAGTACAGTTATGTATGTGCGAACATTTCGTAATGAAACAGCTTACTCAGTTAATTGAAAAAAAACTGTTTAAGACCCAAAGAGTAGAAAAATGTGTAATATATAAAAAGTTAACTGTGCTAATTTAAAACTCCAGAACAAAGAATATTGCAAGAGGTACAAAGTATTTTGAAATGTAAAACAGTGGTTCTCAACCTTCCTAATTCTGTGATCTTTTAATGCAGTTTCTCATGTTGTGGTGACCCCAACCATAAAATTACAGTGTTGCTATTTCAAAGCTGTAATTTTGCCCCTATTATGAATTATAATGTAAATATCTGATATGCAGGACATCTGAGTTGCGACCCCTGTGGGTCTAGAACTGCTGATGTAAAGCAGTCAGTTCATGAGGATTCAGTATGTGCACATTGTTGTGGAGTATTATTTTAACTAGACGGAAGTGTGTTACATTGCTTTATGCTGCAGAATGTTACTTCAGCTGTGTAAAGGTTGTTACATCTCTGTGCTGCATTTGTTTAGTGATGTAAGGATTTGTGTTTAATTATGTAAAGATGTGTTGCATGTGTTTCACTTTACCTGCCTAAGACACCTGATTGGTCTCATAAAAAGCTGAACAGCTAATAGCTAAGCAGAGACAGGATAGGCAGGGCTGGCAGGCAGAGAGAATAAATATGAGAAACCCAGGCAAAACAAACAAACAAACCTACAGAAGAGAGGAGAGGCTGAGGGACACGCCCATGGCAAGACGCCATGCAGCTTCCAGCCAGACACAGGAAGTAGTGAAAGTAAGATATACAGAAGGAAAAAAAAGTGAAACGCTCCAAAGCAAAAAGTAGACAAAGAAAAACAGGTTAAGTTAAAAGAGCTAGCCAGAAACAAGCCTAAGCTAGGCCGAGCATTTATTTACTAATTAAGAAATTTATGATTTGGGACCTGGGTGTAGACCTAAAAGAAAAGTCTGGTACAGCACAAACATGATATCAGGGCCTTAAAATACAAGGATCAAGGCTGGCAATTAAAATAGACAATTCTTTGGCCCATTTCTGCCTTAAAAATATTGATGTTAATGATTTTTCACTCATTTAAATTAATGAGTCATGTTTAAATTACTTTCATTACATCTCAGTATTTGGGCTATGATCAGATATAAGTTACTTTAGAATTTTCTGTCTGAAGGACACAGCAGTTAGGTGTGGTGATCCACTCCTGTTAGCCACAGTTGGAAGCTGGGACAAGGAGAATCGTGAATTGGAGGCCAGCCTGGGTTATCTAACAAGATCCTGTGTCCATCAAGGTTTTCTTCTAAGGACTTAAAAAAATGAACATGAATCTAAACATCAGGATGAAATATGCAACTGCTTTTGTGTCTTCTCGCCTCTTCCCGAGCCTCTGAATATTAAGTGTTCTTCACCCCAGGACCTTTCACTCTGCGGTGGCTGAGCGCCCCCCCCCCATGGGATAGCTGTGCAGGCAGAGGACTGCATTCTGTAGGGTTTCTTATATGCAAATAGTGGTTAAGTCTGGTATATTAAAGCATGCATATTTGTATATTTGTTTTCAGCTGGAGTCTAGACTTTTAGCTAGATAAATGTTTTATAAGGCTTGCAAGGAAATTAGTTGGGCTCAATTATCAGATTAGTTTTAGTAAACAAAGAAACTCAGACAAGTATTGGTACAAAATTCAAACTTAAAAATTGGTGTTTTTTTTAAAAAAATATCTTACTTGAAAAATGGCTAAAGTGCATTTCTTTGAAAAATGCAAAATATTAAATGCACTTTTTCTTTCAGAGGAATTTTTACAAAGCATTTATTATTGTGACTAGCAAAGAGAGATGTTTAGTTTTTTGTTTTTTTAACCAAATGTTAAATTCTGATAGTAGGTTGTTGAAAAATTTTCCTTATTGTGACATTTTTGTACTTGTTCAAATTGCTTGAATTTTAAGATAATGAGCATGTATCTATCATCTTTCAAAACCTATGAAACATCCAAAATATACTTATATGTAGTGTGCTGGCTAGTCTTATGCCAACTTAACACACAAACTAGAGTTATCTAAAAGGAGGGAACCTTAAATGAGAAAATACGTTCATAAGATCTGGCTGTACGGCATTTTCTTAATTAGTGGTTGATGGGGAAGTCCCAGCCCACTGTGGTTGCTACCATCCCTAGGCTGGTGGTCCTGGTTCTGTAAGAAAGCAGCCTGAGCAAGCCATGGGAAGCAAGCTGGTAAGCAGCACCCATCCATGGCTTCTGTACCAGCCTCTGCCTACAGGTTTCTGCCCTGTTTGAGTTCCTGTCCTGGCTTCCCTTGGTATGAACAATGATATAGAAGTATAAGCCAAATAAGCCCTTTCCTCCCCAACCTGCTTTTTGGCTGTAATGTTTCATTGCAGCAATAGAAACTCTAAAACCTATAGGAAACATTCATTGTTCATTGTTGAATGAACAAACAAATAAGATAGATTTTTAGGGGGAAAGTAACGCTAATAGTTGCAGTATGTTTAGGTTTAGTCACAATCTATATTTATATATTGAACATGTTGGAAATTAATTTGGGCAGTACTTCTAGTTTATTGTCCCCAACGTGGGAAATGGTGGTGTGGACCTGAAACTCTTTAAGGCTTCAGCCCTTCTACCATGGTGGAGGGAGAGAAGCAGTGTAGAAACACTGTACTGCCCTGGCTCTGCAGTGTCTGCCCCCATCTGCAGGAGCTCCGGAAGATGTACCATTAATCCCTACCACAGCAGACACACCTCTGCAGAGTTAGCTTAAAAATCCAGCTTGCTAGCCTTGGAGAGGGCTGGCCAATACCGAGTATCTTCCTTTAGTCCCATTATCAGGGTATAATTTTCTTTAAAAACACTTTGTTTGGTTTCCTTATCTCTCAAAAGCTGTTGGTAACTGAGGACTCTCAGTTCACCACTGACTTTAGGAGTAAGGTTGGATTTCTTTTCCAGTAGCCAGCTCATTCTTATCTCTTCTTTACCAGTGAAATACTTAAACATGACCACTGGGAAGGAAGTTCTTGGTGGCAAAAGTCTTCTGGCACAGATCATCCTTTGTTGTTCTACACTTGTCTCTTAGCTCAGGAGATCTTTTCTGAAACAGGATTTCACTCTTTATTCACTAAGCATTTACAAAACAATTGTTAGCAATGACCCAATAAGGTTTTCTTAGGTAGGGCTATTGTTTGGTTTTCTCTCTTGGCAATCCTGCATAGCACTTTCCGGTTTTATGAGAGCTAGACCTCAGGGAGGGGACTTCCCAGTCAGTTCCAGTCTTCCTTCAAGTCTTGGGTCTGAAATGTGTGGGGTCTTCAGCAATAGGGTCTTACCTTCAAGTTGTGAGTCCAGAATTTATATCAGTAAGTTAGAGAAAGAAACATCTGTCCTTTGGCATAGAGATGACATGAGATAATATGTGTTTCCAGCATATTGTGCCCTGCATTAGAAAAGAAAGCCAGCAGATACTAAGTGTTGCCCTTCTTGTTAAAGCTGTTGGTAAATTGTTGACTTGATTTGTGACTAATTACTTGAAGGACTAGCCTTTACGTAGCCTAGATCCCCAAATACTTTATGAGCCAGTAGGATTTTCTTGGTTTAAGAATTGTCTGTCTTTGTTTTCTACTGACTCTGTTTTGTATTATTGCGGGTTTCATAGCCTTCATGATTATTTCCACTTTAAAATAACATCATTAAACATGCCACAGAACATTTAACATGTTGAGAAAGAACTAGAATCATTCTATAGTATAGTTGATTATAGGTGAAACTTGAAATCATTCTATCAGTTGAAGCAAATGAAAGCATTAGGACATGGACCTCTAGACGGTTGTCTGTGCTTCTTTCAAACTATTTTTAATCTCACTACATCCAGTTTAATCTTAGACTTATCCTTCTCCTTATGTTAAGAGTTTAAAAGGATAAAAAAAAGAGTTCAAAAGGAAAGTTTAAGCTACTTTGTGTCCTTTTCTGTATACCTAAAGTTTAATTAAGTACTGTGAATTCTTTGGCAAAAAGAAACAGCTCTTCTTTCTTGAGCTAAAATAGGCCTTCTTACTGATGGTTTGCAGAAACCTTCACATTCAGTGTACTGCTCTGGTGGCTGACATTTTGTTAACACACTTACTTCTTCTATACTTAAAAAGATAACGGGAGGATTGCATTGTTTGCAGCCTAGAAACTAGAGGCCCAAAGGCACCCAGATCTTCTTAGCATCATCAAGAACTGTCTGTCTTTCATTTTGCCACTTGAAGTGGCAGAACTAATCATTCTAAAGTTGCTGTCTATGGGTCTAGAATTGATGCTTGCTAAATGGGGAGTGAACAAAACTAATACTTGAATACTCTACATTGTAACCAAAGAGGGAGAAATTAAAATTGCATTATTATTTAACATGTACTTCCTTCTTTATCTCTGAAATACACTCCAGCTGCGTTTAAATGGTGAACTTAAAAATGCTACATTGTAAACCACATGTGTGATCTTTGGAGGTGCTTTAGTTTTGCAGATGTTGAGTGCAGAGTTCCCAATGGAAACTGCAGATCAGGAAGTTTCTTTTGCTGATGAAATTCTTTGTGGAATTCATTGATAGCATATTTAGATCTTTGCATGGTCTTGTCTTCTCCAAATTGAGAGCCCTTTGAATGTGAACTTGTGTAAATGATTTAATGAGAAATTATTGATGTTTTTACTGAAATATCCTACCAATTTTTGGTGAAAATTCTCTGAATTTCTACAATTTCTTGCCATAATGTGTGCTACAAAAATATCTGGACCTCATGCTACTTAAAATTTTAGCGAACTCTTGAGCATAATTCAGCACTGTGAGCTATAAGCTGTAATGTGATATTGTCATGGGTCTTCCACTCCCATCGTTCCATCATCTCTCTAGTGGTACAATGGTTTAGGTTGGACAGAACTTTCTCATTGTTTAGGAAGAGTCTTTGGACTTCTTTCTGTACTTTAAGATTTCTCACTGAAGGAAGTTGAAAAGGTTAAGAGCACACACAGAGGACCCAGTACCTACATCAGGTAGCTCATAACCACCTGTAGTTCCAGGTTAAGGCACCTAACATTCTGGTTTTCATGGGTACCAACCAGGACATCCGTGGTACACACACACGCACATGTGCACGTGCACACACACACACACACACACACACACACACACACACACACACTCGCTCTCTCTCTCTCTCAGGAACATAAACATTAAATAATTAAATAATTTTTAAAAGTCTAATGTTCTGTTGCATTACACAGCTTCCCTTGGTACCTGAGAAATGCAGCAGATTAGGGATTTTTCTCAGCTAAAATAACCTTTTGTTTCAACATTCTTGTACCTCATTAAGAAAAGGGAATTTTAGTTGAAGCAGTAGAACAAAATCATCCAGAACAGATGTACAAAGATCTTCACATAAGGAAGCCATGGGAAAGATACATCTTGAGGGAGAAGTGAAAATTGTTGAGGCGCTTCTTCATTCAGCTGAAAATATTAAATTCTTTTCTGTGTGCTTTCCCCCTTTGACTCATGGGCTGTATGAAGATGGCGGGCAGCACCGCCACAGTCTTCTGTCTTTGCTGAGTGTCCACCTAGTTGTTCTCAGTCATTCAAAGGGAAATAATGAGCTCTACAGTTATCCTTCCTCAGTTGCCTGCTATTTTCTTTTGTTGAGTTTTTGCTTCATTTGAATATCTGCTATTGGGTGTATATACATTTATAATTGTCATATCTTTGTGATACACTGGTGCTTTTCTGATTATGAAGTGGTCTACATTGTTTCTACTAATACTTTAGTAGAATCTAGCGCTATTTAGTGAATCTAGTCATATTTCTTAGTCTGTTGAATTTAGTAATATATAGCTGTCTAGCTATTGTGATGACTTTCCATATATCATTTTCTAACATTTTACTTTCAAGTTATTCATGCTTTTTCATCTGAAATGTGTCTTTTTAAATATATATATATATATATATATATATATATATAATATTCTTTCTGTGTGTATGCCTGCAGGCCAGAAGAGGGCACCAGACCTCATTACAGATGGTTGTGAGCAACCATGTGGTTGCTGGGAATTGAACTCAGGACCTTTGGAAGAGCAGGCAATGCTCTTAACCGCTGAGCCATCTCTCCAGCCCTGAAACGTGTCTTTTAGAGACAGCATGTCGGTGGGACCTTGGTTGTAAACCCCATTCTGTTGCTGCCTTCAGAGTGGATTATTTAGTCCATTCATACATCATCTACTATCAATATTTGTAGTGTGGGTTTCATTGTTCTTTGTTTTGTGTTTCATAAAATTCTCTTTTTTCTCTTCCTTTGTATAAACATATTTTAGCGTACCATTTTAATTTTATTGTTTTATTGGGAAGATTTGTTTTGTTTTTATTTCTCAAAGGTCTTTTTGTGTTTTTGCTCTTTTGAGACGGTCTCACTAGGTAGCCCAGGCTAGCTTTGAACTTCTTCCGTATTAACCTCTCCAATGCTGTGAATATAGGTGTAAACTACTATGCCTGAATTGTTTTTTAACTATGTGATTTTGTGTTATTTTCTTAGTCATTGTTAGTAGGGTTTACAACATATCTTAATACTATTTCAGAACTAACACATTTTAATTCTAACAGCATATTTAAAAATATATGCATATGTTGTAAGACCATTATTAATACCTTATGAATTTTACTTTGTGTTCATATATTTTATGAAAATTAAGAGAAGAAATGAGAAAAAACATAGAAATTTTTGACTTGCATATTCACCATTTTAATCTTTGAGCTCCTGTAGACTCATATGCTAAAGCCTACAGGATTTCCTTGAGGGTTTTTTTTTTAAATAAGGTAAGTCAATAGCAATAAATACATCTTTATCTCAGAATATTTGTTTTTCATATTTTACTTTATCTTTTTGAGACAGGATCTCACCCTGTAGCCCTGTTTGGTCTGGAACACTCTATGTAGACCAGGCTTCCTTCCTACTCTAAGAGATCTACCATCTCTGTTTCCCAAGTACTGGGATTAAAGGTGTGTAACACTACACCCTGCTTCCCGCCCCCCCACCCTCTCCTAGCATTTTTAAAATATTATTCTCTACCTTCTAGCCACCATTATTTCTTTTTTATTTTTAAGATTCATGTCTGGTTGGTCTATCTGCATGTACGCCTTTATGTCAGAAGAGGGCATCATATCCCACCATAGATGGATGTGAGCCAGCATATGGTTGCTGATACTTCAACTCAGGACCTCTTTAAGAGGTGCCAGTGCTCTTAACCACTGAGCCATCCTTTCAGCCCCCATTATTTCTAAGGACAATCAGCTATTAATTGTATTGTTATCTCACTATTCCTGGTGGGTCACTTTTCCTCATAATACTTTCAAAATTTTTGTTTTTACTTCATTCATTCATTCATTGATTTTCAGGGTGTCCACCGTGAACTTCTGCTTTTCCTGTTCCACCTACAAGTGCTAGGATTATTATACTGTGTGCTACCATGTGGGTTTATGGGATGCTAGAGTTCAACCACGGTACCAATTGACTCGCATCCCTACCCATTCTCCAGTAGTATTTCCACCTCAACTCATGGGTTTCTATTTATTTTTTGTAAGAAATAATTTCAGGCCTTTTGCTAGATTCTTCATTCACCAAGACATTTGAATTTATTTATTTAGTTTGGTTTTCTTCTTCTTTTCCTCTTCTTCCTCATCTGTCTCCTCCTTCTCCTTTTTTCTTTTGGTTTTTGAAACAAGGTTTCTCTGTGTAGCTTTGGAGCTTGTCCTGGAACTGGCTCTGTTGACCAGGCTGGCTTTGAATTCACAGAGATCAGCCTGTCTCTATCTCCTAAGTGCTGGAATTAAAGGTGTGTGCCACCACTGCTAGAAAGTGTTTGGGTTTGTTTTTTTTTTTTTGAGCTTTTTAATAATTTTGGTTTAAAATTTTTGCTAAATAAAGGCATTTCTGTAGTTTCTGGTGATTAGTTCTCATGGCTCACATGTTCTTATTTCTTTCATGAGCTAAGATTTTCTGATGACTAGTGGACATTCTAGATAATACATTGTAGCAACCCTAGGTTCTGGCCTTACCCTCTCTGTCAGCTATTTGCTTGTCATTTGCTTGCTTTATGGCTTACCTGGACTATATAGTATGCAGCTGCAAAATCTGTGCTTTGCAGTTCTTTTCTCTGGATTTTATTTGTAAAAAGCAGTTGCCCATGTGTCTGTATAGCTTAGTGATCAACCAAAGATTGATCATAAGCTCCTGCTGACACCCGAACCAGTAAAGCTTCTAGCTCCTCCCGTCAATCTGTGTGCAAGATGGCAAACACATTGAAGGTTCAGGTTGCCCTGGCTTGCTCCTTAGTGGACTCTTTGATGTCTCATCTGCACATGCAGCAAGATCTATACAGCAGGAATACATGGGCTGTCTCTGGACTCAACTGCAATGCATACAGCTTCTGGTGCGCCCACAGTATATGGATGGAGTCTGTTCCCTTCCCTGTGAAATCCTTGGCTCCTACTTACTCTGCTGTTTGCTCTAATTAGATCTGCTTATTCTGACCCATGGAGCCACAGGCCATTTCTGCTGGTTATGGAACTCATTGTTAGCTAGCAAGTGAGTCTCCTCTGGCTTCCACAGTCTTCCCTGACCGTCTGGGCTGACAGAGCCAGGTGATGAAGCAGAAACAGCCTTGGCTAAGCTCATACTGTTCTTACAGAATTTTGTAGGTTTTCCTGAAGTGTCTGTCTTTGATTGATGCAGAATACCACACTTCCTAATTTCCTGTTTGTTAGCTAGTTCTTCCATCACAGTATTTCAGAATCTCTGTACAGACTTCAAGGGTTAGTGATTTGGATTATATTATATAAGTAATCTTAATTTGTAAAATTATTTATTTGGTATTTAGTGTGTGTATGTGTGTGGGCATGTGTGTGGCAGTCAGAGGACACATCTGGGGGGTTCTTCTACCTGGTGGGTTCCAGAGATTGAACTCAGGTCATCAGGATTGGCAGTAAGTGCCTTAGCCACTGAGCTGTCTTGCTGACCCACACATGTAATTTAATATTTCATGTTTATTATTTATAATTGAGGCCCCACTTGCTTAATCTTTTTTTGAGGGAAAGTTAATTAGCATTATGTAAAATATAGAGGACTTTTTACTCAAATGAAATAATTTTAGTGGAAAGATGCTTGTGTAGGGTCAAGTAGAAAATATCAACCCTAAATTTTCCCTTGAAACACAAATTGGAAAGTGAAGCAGATCACAGAGCATCGTTTATTTCAGAACTCTTTCCCCTGCAGCATGAGGCGGCATATGGCTGTTACAGTGAAAGAATCCTTTGTTAGCTCAGCCCTCTGCTTATGTGAAATGTCCAAAGGAACTTGGCCTAAAATGTAACTTATAGATTTAGAAATCACTGACATTTATATTATATATAGCATATAATATTATATAGTATAATGCATTTTGTATTACAGATATTTAGAATTATTCAAAGAATGTCAAAGGAATTTTATTTTATTAGTAAGAAGTTGAAAATCATTTACCAAATTGGCATGTTTATTTTTTTTAAATGAGAACTTTCTTTAAAATGTAAAACACAATTTTATTAAAATTCTAATTCCAAGTTTTCAAATAGGATTTGGGTATCTATCATATATCATGAATATTGTAATGTATGTAAATTACAGAATTAAATGCCAGATAGTTTGGCATTGCAGTTTTCCAACTAAAAATAGTCATCTATAGAAATCAGATAGCTGTGTATCTCTACCACTTGCTTTAAATTTTCATGTACTATAAAATGCTATTCTTCCTAAAGGAAATATTGCCCAGTATGCAAATTAAGATGTACCAAGTTATGCCCAAATAGCTGGTGTTGGCGATGTCACTATACATGGAATCAAAACAAAACAATATTAAGAGAACTTTTCAGCCTGCAGGCATTCCTTTGTGAAAACACAAACCACTCTCTTTATAGCATTGAGAGAACAAATTTGTTGAATGTGAGAACTTGAAACCACTTGGTGACTTTTCCAGTGAAAAGTCAAAACCCAAATGAGCAGCTCTGTCTTGGTGACTTTGAGGCTCCATTCCACAGTTGTCCAGGCTGTTTTCAATGGAGAACTTCTAAGTGCGAGAAGCATAGAGGGCGCTAGAAGGAAGGCCTGTCTCTTAGACTGCCCCTCCAGTCGGCTAAGTTCTTTTTAGTTTTGATTTGAACCAGTCCACATTTGGTCAAACATTTGATTGATTCTCAAACATTTCCTTTACAGGGGCTCTCTGGATGTGTGTTGGACTGCTTTCAACTCTTTATGCCCCTCATTTTTAATTGGGTATTGTTCTTAGCAGGCCGTAGTTGAGAGTTTCATACTGTAGCAAATGACTACAGAAGAGAAGACTGCCTTTCTTTGTTATATGGTGAATGTGTGCTTGCCAACACCAGTCATGTGAAATGCTGGGCCCAGCCCTGACATTTTACTCCTCTATACTATACTCTGTACCTTTTGGTATTCTTAAGATCTTTGAAAAGTTTGAAAATGGCCTTATAACTTTATTTTTTTGCTCACAAAATCCATATGCATAAAGCAAAACAAAACACTGGGTTATTATTTAATGTTCTTAGATCATTGCTAGGTCAAGCAGGAGCTACATCATTTGCTCTTGACACTCAAAATGTACTTGACCAAAATCTGTATGTAAGCAAAATGACAGGTATTTTGGAGTGGAGGAATTTACTAAAGGTTCTTGTGGGGAGTAGGAGAGGTTGGGGGAGCTCTTCTATTCTGACAAACCTTAGTAAGATACCCCTCTCTCACTGGTAAAGTAGACTAATGTTCTTAATTTCCTGTTAAGACTTCTTGGCAAGTTAGTGACAAAAATCATAAAATCAAATCCAGAGCTTTATCTTGGTATTGACTATACGTGCTTCTGTCTCTTAACTCAGTTATCCTGAGATTTGATGCCTTCGATCAGAATCTGTTTGAGAGAATACTAGAGCTACTGATTCATTTACTTTAGGTAACAATCTGCGTGTATCATTAGTTTGAAAAATTAACATTTCATTACCCATTGATTTTTCAGCCAGGGCTGATTTTTTTACCCTGTGAGCACAACAACAGTCTATTTTAGACAATTTTGTTTAACATAACTGGGAGGTAGCCTATTTCTGGTACTTAATAGATAGAACTTGGGATGCTGTTAGTCGACACCGTACATTCTCTCACAACAAAGATGCTATTAATATCCAAATTGAGAGCCCTTGGCCTTATCAAATCAATTCCATTTAAAAGATCACTGTATTTATAAGAATCATGAGTCTGTCTTTGCCATTCCTATCAATATCTCAATGTTTTCTTCATTTTACCATTTCATGTCTGCATTGACTTTGAATATGCATAGCTATAGATCTTTAGTCTCCATGAGATATGGTACAAGTGCAATCTCTTAGTGCTATTTTTCCCATTTATTCCTAATACTATCAGAAAATTATGTAAGCAAATAAATCAAACCTAAACTAGTAGACACAGGTAAACATAAGTTTGAAATAATACCAACATAACAGCTAGTCTATTGACTTCCATACATATACCGTCCTTGGATGTTGGGTTCTACTGTAATAGCTATAATATTTAACTATACTTAATTTTGTGTTCTGTAAGTAAGTGTATTAGAGGAAACAGGTGTGGTGATACACACCTATGATCCTTGCTACTCAGGAGCCTTGCTGGAGGATTGTAGATCTGAGGCCAGCTTGGGCAATTTAACAAGACACTGGAGGGATGGGGTATGGAGAGGGAAGGAGGAGGAGAAGGGAGGAGATATGTGTTAGTCATTTGAAAAGAAACAGTAAAATATTACTAGAAGGTAACTGTTGCCACTCAGTGATTTTCAGAATATAAACTGTGAAATGCACTGGACTTAGGGACAGCAGGCCTGTGTGTGATCCCCTTTCCTGCTTCCCCTCCCCCAAATCGTTTTAGATTTCCTTTTTACGTTATATTTATATATCTCTGTGTACCACATGTATGCAGTCTGTGGAAGCCAGAAGAGGTGTTAGATCCCTAGGACTGGAGTTACAGGCAGTTGTGAGTTGCCAGGTAAGTGCTGGAAGCTGATCTCAGGTCCTCTGCTAGAGCAGTGTGCTCTTAACCTCTATCTTTAGCCCTCTTCTGCTTTTTTAAACAAGGCTACTTGTCGTTTGTTTAAAGCGCGGCTACATGTTTGTCATTATTCCTTTTAAGACTGAATAAAAACCTAGTTCTTGTTTGTAGATTGATCCTGTTTCATTTTGACAAGTCAAAACAAATGGCCATTTCTCTATTTTTTTAAATATTCAAATGAGATATAACATGCAGATAGCTGTGGGGGTTAGGAAATGCCTGTGAGCTTCACTGTCCTCATGGTCAGGACTGCAGGAAAATACCTTCCTGTTAAACCAGACTGCAAAGCTGGGCATTGCTTTCACATGCTAATGGATAGATTTAAATTTGTATCTTTTTAAATCTGTTGCCTAGTACTAAAATAAATCTGGGTCCCAGCAGCTCATAATAGTTAATAGCCTTTATAAATGGGTCCCCAGACACCTGTTCTTTTACTGCTAATGAGGCCCTATTGTGTGTGCAGAAATAGTGGAGTTCCTGTTGATTCTCTGTCCCAGCACATCTCTCTGTCTCCTGTGTGCATATTTAAATGACATTAAGAAATGCTGTTTCCTCTTGTTTTCTGTCATCTCTAGGATTCTGCCAGACACACTGATTCTCTGTAATAGGTTGTTTGTTCCTAAATGCATTAGGGTTGACATTCTCTCCCCACCCCCACCCCCACCCCCGTTTTGATTTTTCCTCTTTTTTTTTAAAAAAAAAAAAAAGAAAAAAGAACCAAACCTCAACCTTGTTATTTTATAAGGGCTCAGTATGGAATGATGATGACCTTATAGCACCAGGAACCAAGTGAAGTTCCTCAAGGAACAAGCTTGTGGAAATTCCAGTGGCCTGGGGAAATGTAAGAAAGCAAACAAAAAATGGAGAAACCATTGCCACTGCTGTACTATAGTCATGGTTTATGCTCTGAGGTCACTCATCACACCTGCTTATATTTTCTATCACTGACACTTTGAAGAATTTGTAATTTATTTTTATTTACCTTTTTCTACCCAGCAAACAATGCCCTGGCTTTCTAAGTTGAGAAGAGCATTAGAATAAAGACTGTTACAGTCCCTCAGACACTAGCTCTTTTCCTATACCTGAGACTTAGAGTTTGAATTCACTTATATTCTTTTAGAGGACGGTCTACTAATATGCTTTTAAAAACATGTTTTGAAAAGAAATGTTCAAAATTTCCTGTTGCCATGAAACACACCTTCACCTTAAAATGAGTAAGAGTTTGCCAGTGTCCTTGGCCTGAGAGGATGACTTCAGGTTGGCCTCAAAACCATATTCGAATGTGAGAACAGTTTCATGTAAATTTTATACTTACAGAACAAAAGGAAGTAGTTTATCAAAGTGCTTTTCGGGTACATTAGTGGAATCATTAGGTAAGCAGGTTACAGCAAAGCAGGCAGTCTCTCCTAAGATTGATAAAACACCAGCTAAATACAGGGAGAAAATAGGTCTACAGATGCTCCTGTGTGGGCCAGGTTTCCAGCTAAGGGGAGGTAGAAAGTTCAGCTGATTCCAGCTCCTGCTATAGGTTTCAGATGCTATCTAATAACATTTTTCACTTTTGGGATGGTGGAAACTTGTGATTTGTTAAACTAGTATGCTCCAAAGAAGATTTTTCTGGTAATTCACAAGGCTGTTAGGTTACATACAAAGGTGGGCAGGGAATGGCTATCACATGAGATGAAGGTAGCCCAGCTCAGCAGGTTGGACAGTGACCTTCCGCTTCCGTTGAGTCTCTTCTAGGCAGTTTAGCTGATCTCTGCTTCTTCCAGGCAGTTTGGGTCATTTGTCTCTTCCAAGTGGCTTGACTAATCTGAGAGTCTCCTCCAGTCCTTACTACGTATCTATGCTTAGGGAGGAAGGGAGCCTAGTCTATCTGGTCATTTTCGGGACTTTCTGAAGTCTTTGAGTTGTTCTCTTGCTGACCCCAGGACTCTGCAGTATTTAATGTTTCACCTTGCTTTGAACATCCTCTATCTTAAGCAGCTCTGAGTTAGAAGGTTTTGTCTCAGAGGTAATTGCTGTACATCACTCTGCAGCATCGTAAGGCTCCCCAGTCATAGGATTCTAATCTCAGTCTTGTAGAATCTGTCAGAAGTGTGGCTTGGAAGCAGGGGACAGGGTGGGAGGAAAAGGACACTTCAGTGCACACTTCAAACACCTGGATTTTCATTACTGCTAGAGAATTATAAAGGTCATCCTTGAAAGAAAAGTGAATATGCTCTCTTTGAAGTGATAAGAATCACACTGCTGATTGTTCTGGTGAGGTTTTCAGAATGGAATCTCGGCTAAGTGCACTGGAAACACAAAAAGGCATTTATTTTGCTCATTATGAAGGAACTAATTTTAAGTTCTTGATAATGATATTCTGACATGCAAACAATGCTGTTTGGAATAATTCATGGGGAAGGGTCTTCACACCTCAGCCTTGTAATTTGTTGGACTTCTTTACTAAGAAATTTTCTATCCCTGGGAAGTCAGCACAGTGCCTTTCCTTCTGTCATCTGCAGTGACAGGAGGCCCAGCCCTGAGGTGTGTCCTGTCGGGATGAAGTGGTGATGTGTGAGTTCTTCCTGTCAGGGGTAGAGGGAGGTGAGCCACAGTCTCTGGTGGGTTTAGGACCTGGCTGCATCTAGAATCATATTTGTGAAAGTTTGTTCCTCCCAGCCCCCAATGCTCATTCTACTACTTTAAAGGGAAGATTTTGCTTTTCCGTTGAATCATAATGTGCCCATCTTACATTGCCCAGTTATACTCCTTTGGTAAATATACAGACCTTCTTTCCTAGTCCCATCATGACTTGTCCTGTAGAGTGAAGTATCTCACTTCTAATAAACTAATTATAGGGTAAGAAACATCAGAAGAATTTATAAATGATAAAAATGGGCAAACTTAGGGGCAGGCTTATGAATATAGGAATTTATAGGATAAGAATTTAGAACAAATACCATTTGGCAAATATTTTTTTGTAAATGTAATACAAGTGATCATTTTATATGATTAAAAATAGCAGTATCATCACGCTTAAGGAAAGCATTCTGTAGTCGGATTTTTCTTTGGACCACCAGCTCACAAATAACAACACGGAGACTTAGTATTATCAAAGCTTGGCCTCTAGCTTAGGCTTGTCCCCAGCTGGCTCTTACAATGTAAATTTAACCCATTTATATGAATCTACATTCTATCATGTGCCTCCTGTTTCCTCTTCCTGGTGTCTCCTTTATATGCCTAGATTCTTCCTCCTGCTTCCTCTCTGTGCCCGGAAGTCCCACCTATACCTCCTGCCTAGTTATTGACCATTCAGCATTTTATTATACCAATCACAGCAACACACCTTCACACAGTGTCAAATATCCCACAATAGCATTCTAAAAGCTAGCTTGGGATTGCATCGCAGTACCTCTGAGATGAGCTTGTAGAAAGGTTCCCGGACCCCAGGAGCCCCAGCCTCCCGCATAGCCCTTGGACTGACTTCTTTCAGTACAGGTTAAGTGCTTCTACCGTGTTGCTAATGCACACTGGAATGGCTGCTCCAACTTTTATTGGCAGACTAATCACATTCATAATTTCTTGGCTGCTTGCAGTTTGCTAGCAAGTTACCACAGTGTAACTCACAGCACCTGTATTTCTGAAAGCCATTAGTATGTACATGGAATGCAAATGGATTTTAAATAACAGTATTGCTTTTCAACTTTTGGGGGGAGGTGGTTAAGGAAACTCTGCATTTCTTAATTTCTTATTTGTTCTTTAAGAAAAGATGGCAGAGGAGCATCATTACAGACATGGTGCTGCTCTTGTTGTTTCAATCCATTATTTGCTCTTCATCAGATTCATATTTGTGGTTATCCGCCCTGCATGGCAAGTGCTGGGAAAACATTTGTACAGCATCTTGCCAAGAAAGACTGTTGCCTGTGTGGAGTATAGTGAATTCACTGTTCAAGATCTTCATGTGTTTATTAAAAGGGAAAAACCCCAGATACTAGTTAATTATATTCATTTGAATTACTACATCTTGTGGTTGGTATGTTGAATTTATTAAATAGTTTAAGTGTATACAATACAGAATTACAGCAGTTTTATTGATATACTGGCAAAGAAACAAACATGACCACTCTTTACCATCTGTTTATAATGCTATATAAAGAAGACCATGTTGGTTACCATGGGAACTGCATTTCCCAAACCACTGAGTGTTTGCTTAAATTCTCCAATCTTTTAAAGTCATAAGCTTTTTACCCCCCAAAAAAAAAGAAAAAGAAAGAAAGTGAAAGAAAAAGAAAAAATTAAAATGTCCAGTGTTTTTTTTTCTCTCCTAAAAGTATTTTTTCTGTGCAGTCTGTGCCAAAACTGATACTTTTATCTCAGAATCTTATTGATTAGGTTGGGGGCTCTTAATTTGAGAATTTGGATGTTTTCAAGAACTGAGGAGAAAATGTAAATGATATTATATTGAGAGGTATCACATATAATTTTATAAGCAGTAAATGGCCTTTTCAGAAAGCCTTTTTATTGTTTTTCCAATAAAAGGGAGCCTGAAGAGGTAACAAGTATAATAACGTAATATCTGGGAAAGAAAGTTGCTTGGGACCACACAGCTAACCATGTTTAGTCACTGCTGTCCTGTCAGGTAATGTGGCAAAGACTATATATACCAGGGAGTTCGTGGCTTTAAGCAGTATTGTTGAGACATTTAAAACTGTGGCTGCTGAAAAATATTTTGTGGGTCTGGGAGAAATTCATCAGCAAAGGCTTGCCGTGCAACCATGAGGACCTGAATTCAATCCCCAAAACCCAAATAAAAATCAGGCACACATGATTGTGACTTTAACACTGGAGAGGTGGAGAGAAGAGGGTCCCTGCAGCTCTCTGGCAGGCCAGTCTAGCCTAATTGGTGATCTTTGGACCAATGAGAGACCCTTTCTCAAAGGGTGTTGTTCCTGAGGGCGACACAACATTTTCCTCTGGCCCCTCTACACAGGTACATGTACATGCAAGTCCACCATAAACACCCAGACATGCTCACGCAGACCAACATATGCATAAAATAATTACATTTAAAAATATGTTGTTATTTTTACTAAATAGAATCAGTTGATATTCTTGAGACTCTTGCCTAGAGAATAAAGAACTAAAATAGATGTCATTCTTACTAATAGAGACCTAATGCTTCCTAACCAAAAATGATTACTTGTATTCACAGCAACAAAAAGTTTTTTGCCATATTCTTTAAAACACTTTATTTTCATGTTCTTCTAAGTTATTGTTAACGGGTTTATATTGTGGCAGATAAAATGTTTATGTCTGTTTCAACTTTTACTACAGCCCAGATGACTGATCATTCAGATAACAATAAAGTTACTGATCACTTATGTGTCTGAGCACATACTGAGTATTTTATGTGCTGAGTGTTCATTGTTAGTCTTTTTGGTAATCCTGCTGCAGGCTAAATCCTCAAGTGTGTACACTATTTTAAAAGTATTTTTTTTTTATGTGTATAAATGTTTTGCCAGAATGTTTGTATGTGCACTGCATTGGTGCCTGGTGCCTGTGGAGGCCAGAAGCAGATCTCCTGGAACTGTAGTTATGGATGGATATGGGCTGCCATGTGGGTGCTGAGAACTGATGTAAGTCCTCTGCAAGAGCAGCCAGTGCTTTTAACCTCTGAGGAGGCATCTCTCCAGCCCTGCATACTCTTTTGAAATGAGTTTCTCTACCTCAGCATTAGGAGGTTTGTTGTCAGATGTTCAGAGGCAATATCCTCTCAAGTTGAAACAATCAAAATAGTTGTAGACATTCCCAGAGTTCCCCTGTGGAGAAAGGGAAATTGCTCTCCTTGAGAACCACTGCTCTATATGAAATGGCATCTTATTTTTATCTTTTGGTGGGTACAGTTTGTATGCCACCTCTTGCTGTTCATCTCAGTCCCTCACACACTCACATTGTGTCTAATATCAGCTACCTTCCAGTTTTGCTGTTATTGGTAAATATAAGAAGCAAGACCCAGCTACTTGATACCCTTCTTGGGTCCTGGATTTCGAAAATTGATTTGGGGTATAATGAAATAAATAGTGGTAGTTAACATACATTTCAGTAAAATTATATAACCAAAAGAGAGAATTTTAAATAAAATTTTAGAATCTTGTACTTAGCTAGATGTAGTGGCACTTATTTTTAATCCTAGCACTTGAAGGGCGTGGAGAAACATATCACTGAGTTCCAGACCCTCCTGGCCTACATAGGAAGTTCCAGGCCAGCCAGGGCTACAAAGTTAGATATGTTTCTAAGTAAATAAGAAATAAAAAAAATCTCTGCTGTGTTTAGTATATTAAAAATGCAAAGTTCTTTTACTTATACGCATTCGTCTATAAAAACCCATCTAAAATTATCCTATTTGTTTTTTATTATAAATTTGTAGAAGAATATTTAGTATAGTTTATATGATTTTTTCTGTGTCATTAACTATTAGAAGATGATCAATTGTAGCCCATCTTAACAAAGCTAAAGAAGTTTTTTTTCTAATAAGGTAAATTTTAATAGCAATTAAATATTTAAGGTTTATTTTCTTTATTTTTTCAAGACTTTTTGCTACATCTATCTTATGGAGGTTTTGTTTAATACAAAATATGTTTCTTAGCAATGTTTCAAAATTGTGATATGGTGAAATGAGACTTGGCAGTTCTCTGAACTTGTCAAGTTAGATTTCTATGCTTCAAGTCTTCCCTAAAGATCTCTTTATAACATAGTAATATTTTCTGATTGTCTGACAGATTATTTCAGAAAATGTGTGTCAATATATGGCTGTAGGCTGTTTGGTAGGAAATTACCAGATCTCACTATCATTAATTAAAAGACCATTTTGGAAGAATGCAGACATAGAGAATAATAGCTTTTTTTTAGATGTATGAGAATATTAGACCCTTCAGACTAGTAATTGTACAAAATGATTATGCTGAGTTTTAACTACTGTAATTTTTATATACACAGTAGCTTTTATGTTATTTATATATTTTAACAGTTTCAGTGGGAACCAGAATATGCAGTGAGAAGTGTACTTGTTTTATATTTTCTGGAAGGTTTTCTGCCCTTGAATAATAAAGGATAGTTAGAACTGTTTTCTATATGTTGATTTAACTACAAGGTATTTGAAGTAACATCACTTTATGAAAATGGTCAAAGCAAAATCTACTTTTATGGAGCAAACTGAAATTGATGTGGGAAGAATAAATAGAGCGTCATTTTATGAGCCAGAGATGCACTGTCTGAGTGCAGCTGTGAAGAGCCACCAGCCAAACCACAGTGAGAGAACTTCTGAAGGTCGTCTGACCTGAGATCTTCAATATGTTCAAGGCCCTGTGTCTGAGAATGTCTAAGGAACTAGTCCACACTTAAAAACCCAAGAGACATGACAGCTAAGTGCAGTGCAAAGAACTGAACTCATCCTTTTGCTAGAAAAGGTATTATTGTTGAATGAGGAAATTTGACAGGTGTCTGCAGTTTAGGTACTAAGAACATATTCCTATTAAGTTCCTGTTTTCGATGGTGCCTTCTGCTCATTAGGATAATCCAAGTCAGTAACGGATCGTTTTGTCTCTTTGTTTGTTCGAGACAGGGTTTCTATGTAACCATGGTTGGCCTCGAACTCACAGAGATACCTCTGCTTCTGCCTCCCAAGCGCTGGAATCAAAGTTGAGGCCCCCACATCAGCCAGCAGCTGATACTTGATGTTTAAGAAAAGCTTATTCGGTGATTTCTTTCTGTTATAGATGGTGTTTTGAGGTGTAATCTTAGAAAAGATCTAAATCCCTAATGTCATGTTTTAGGGCTCCTACACATATTTGGTATACATATATTCATTGACGATTATACACATACATATTAAATTAAAAATAGAAGTAAAATAGTACCTTCCAATTTGTATGTGTTTGAGTGAGTTTTTTTCTTTTAAGTGCCAAGTGTAGTGCCTGCTATAGGAATTGCTTTTATTCTTTTGGGCTTACCACTTACATTTTTCTGTACCTAATATTTGGCCACTAATACATTAATGAGCAGTATTTGTAATCTTGGATTATTTATTATTTGTTGTTATAAAGTGATGGAAACATTTCAGCATGGAGATATGAAGTAAAGATGGTGCTGCAGGGCAATGCATTGCAATAAAGTAGGGGTTTTATTGTTTTAATTGAGCTTTATATTTTTCTTGCTCCCTTTCTCTCCCCTCCCCTTCTACTATCCCCCATCATCCCCACACTCCCAATTTACTCAGGAGATCTTGTCTTTTTCTACTTCCCATGTAGATTAGATCCATATATGTCTCTCTTACGGTCCTCATTGTTGTCTAGGTTCTTCGGGGTTGTGAATTGTAGACTGGTTTTTCTTTGCTTTATGCCTAAAAGCCACTTATGTGTGAATACATATATTTGTTTTTCTGGATCTGGGTTATGTCACTCAATATGATATTTTCTAGATCCGTCCATTTGCCCACAAGTTTCAAGATGTTCTTTTTTTTTCCACTGTGTAATACTCTATTGTGTAAATGTCCCACATCTTCTTTATCCATTCTTTGGCCGAGGGGCATTTAGGTTGTTTTTAGGTTCTGCCTATACAAATAATACTGCTATGTACATAGTTGAGCACATGTCTTTGTGGCACGATTGAGCATCCTTTGGATATATACCCAAAAGTAGTATTGCTGGGTCTTGAGGTAGGTTGTTTCCTATTTTCTGAGAAATCATCATCCTAATAACCAAATGGGCTATATCAGTTTGCACCCCCACCAGCAATGCAGGAGTGTTCGTGTTCCCTTTACCCCACAACCTCTCCGGCATAAGTTGTCATCAGTGTTTTTGATTTTGGCCATTCTTTTTTTTTTAAAAAAAAAAAAGATTTATTTATTTATTATGTATACAACATTCTGCCTCTGCCCGCATGCCAAAGGAGGGCACCAGATGTCAGTACAGATGGTTGTGAGCCACCATGTGGTTGCTGGGAATTGAACTCAGGACCTCTGGAAGAGCAGCCAGTGCTCTTAACCTCTGAGCCATCTCTCCAGCCTGATTTTGGCCATTCTTACAGGTGTAAGACGGGATCTCAGAGTTGTTTTGATTTGCATTTCTCTGATGACTAAGGATGTTGAATATTTCCTTAAGTGTCTTCCAGCCATTTTAGATTCCTCTGTTGGGATTTCTCTGTTTTTTTTTTTTTTTTTGGATTATTTGTTCTTTTGATGACCAATTTCTGAATTCTTTATATATTTTGGAGATCAGATCTCTGTCTGATGTGGGGTTGCTGAAGATCTTTCCCCATTCTGTAGGCTGCCGTTTTGTCTTGTTGATCGTGTCCTTTGCTTTACAGAAGATTTTCAGTTTCAGGGGGTCCCGTTTATTAATTGTTTCTCTCAGTGTCTGTGCTGCTGGGGTTATATTTAGGAAGTGGTCTTCTGTGCCAATGTGTGATGGAGGAAGGTCATTGGCTAATAAAGAAACTGCCTTGGCCCATTTGATCGGCCAGCCTTTAGGTGGGTAGAGTAAACAGAACAGAATGCTGGGAGGAAGAGGAAGTGAGCTCAGACGCCATGGCTTTCCTCTCAGAGGCAGATGCGATGAAGCTCCGACCCAGGATGGACGTAGGCTAGAATATTCCTGGTAAGCGCACCTTGGGGTACTACACACATTAATAGAAATAGGCCAAGCAGTGTTTATATGAATACAGTTTGTGTGTTGTTATTTCGGGGCATAAGCTAGCCAGGCGGCTGGGAGCAGGGCGGCAAGAATGCAACCCACAGCTCCTTCAACAAATGTGTTCAAGTGTACTTCAGTAGTGGGTGTTTTTAAGTTGGGTAATTATTGGAACTTAAAAACTGTTGAGTAGCTGTTTTAGTTCAGTTTGGTTGCCACCTGGCTCTTCAGCCTGTGTCTGCTAGTGGTAGCCTGGCCGGGTTGTTTTACTCATAAGTTCCATCTCCCTGTCCACATGATGTCACACAAACATGTTTCAGCATCTGCTGGTCCTAGGTGGGAAGAGTGGTAATAAATGAGTAGGACATAGACAGGAGCTTTGCAGCCAAATCATCGAATTTTTAATTCTGACTCTCTTATTTACTTATTTTGACTTTGAGCAAGAAGCTAATGTGTCTCAGTCTTAGCCTTGTAAAACAGGGATAACTACAGTAGTGCATGTGGACTGCATGTGAAATAGCCCATGGGGTTTGCTGTAAAAATATGAATTGCTTCCTATTTCTACATCCTTACTGTCCATCGATTTGTCTTATAAATGTCCATTGCCTTATTTAGGAAGTTAGGGAAGAATCTGGGGGCTTCCATTTATTTTCTTTTCTTTCTTCTCATTCCTAGTGAAATGAAGGCATTATCAGATGGGCAGTAACTTTTTAGGAGGGACAACTGAAGGAGAGATGTCAGCCTAACAGTTATCAGTGTTGTCAACATTTTCTAGGCTTTATTGATGTAGTGTTATCTTTTATTCTTTGTTGCCTATTTAAAACTTTACTTATGTTTGGGTGTTTTTGCCTTTATAAGTTTATGTGCACCACATGTGTTCAAGAACCCCCAGATGCCATAAGAGGGCACCAGAGTCTCGGGAACTGGAGTTAGTGGTGCACATTTGGACTCTGGGAAACTACCCCAGGTCCTCTGTAAGGGCAGTAAGCACTGTTAACCACTGAGCCATTTCTCTAACCCCTTTGTTGTCTTTTAAAAGTGGATTATTTTGAGCTGGTTCAGGCGGTAAAGCACTTGTCTTACAAAACTGGGTTTTAATTCATATTAGGACAAAATATGTGTGTTTTTGTTTCCTACAGGGTGGAACAAAAGTCAGCAAAGCTTTAAATCATTAAGCTTCAAATTCAGGTTTCTTTTCTTTCTGTTGCTGGAAGTAAAAATATAGAATGTGTATAAATTATTGCTGTGGAGAAATTAATATTTTCCTCAATTTTTCAAAAAGGGCTCAAGACACTCAGAGGCAGAGAACACTTTTTCCTTCCCCCAAAGCTGTGCATTTGTGAGCTGTTTTACAGGCTCCCTGTCACAGCCCACCAGAAGGGCACAGTGCTGGGGACCCCTAGCTGAGCCTTCGCGGGGGCCCCACTTAAGTTTAACACTCTTTGGCTAGGGGCTAGACACAGACTGCTCTTTCAGTCTGTGAGGTTTTGCTTTTAGTTTTTATTTGTTTGTTCGTTTAATGCTAAACTGACCAGAATGCACAGCACTCTCGCTGTACTGTAACTCTAGGTCTCTGTGTGAATGGAGCTACTCAAGCTTCCGTAGCCATTCCCCTGCTGCTCCTGTCTGGGAGCCTCGTTGAGCATTCCCCCATCTAAGGAAGAGGCTGCTCCCTTCTGTAGGTCCAGCTCTCAGCACATCAGACCTGGAACCCAAAGACGCTTCAAAGCAATATGCAGGAAAAATGAGTTCATTTTTTAAGTATATCTCTTGTCAGTAAATTACTTTTAAGCCCTAATTTAAAGCCGTCATCCCTGTTTTACTCTTGTTTTAATTCTGCTGCACGCATTATCTCCCTGTATTGGATGAATATGAACTACAGAGGCGGATATCAAATTGAACCCCAGATCTCTCACTTGTCAATTACATACTTTTAGACAGGAGACATTATTGATCCATTAAAGTTGAATGTCTTTGTGTAGGGCGCTGTTCTAAACACCGAAGATACAGCTGTAGGTAAGTCTGTGTGTTGTAATATGCTTACAGTGACTGTAGTCTAGGAAGACAACCAGGATGCATGGTTACAAACACATAGCGTGTCTGCTGATAGCAGCTGATAAGCTCCGTGAATTTTAGTGTCCCTATCCCAGATTAGGGGTGATGGCCAGCACAGATGAGGGCACATGTGGAAGCTGGTGGGCACTGCTGAATGAGAAAGTCTGCCTACTGGAAGTTGGTGATGAACAGAGCAACTGCTACTGTTTTCTGACGTGTCAGTTGGTTGGGATGCCTGTGCGGAATTTATTATTACCAGCTCTCTGTTAAGCAGGTGCCATCCTGTTCATTAACTGGTATGTAAATGAAACTCTAGGAAATTGAATTGTGTTCTTCTATTGACACATAATTTGAGAGATGGTCTTATCATGATAATTCTTTCCTTTTACCGCCTCCATTGGTGGCCGTTTTAAATATCTACAAGGTCTTGAAGTTAATTAGGTGGCGACATTCATGATTATAAGGGCTAATGGGTTTAACTCAGGCAGTCAGTCATAGGTTCTTTTCTCTGGTGGGAATTCTTATGGGAGAGGCACACACGTAATCTGTACCCCACCATCCTTGTCACTTCTAATTCCCCTATGTCTCGGAGTCTTGTACCCTAAATTAGTGTTGATTTTGGAAAAATTAATGAGATTTCCTTTAAAATTTTACTCTTCTGAACCATAATATTACAATAATACTGTTCTGTCTTATTTTTCCAGCCACTGTTGAAAACACATTTTTCTTGCTAAAATCTGTTGCACTTCTCATTGCTATTTACCTCTTCCTAATTTGCCCTTGAGGTATTATCTGTTTCTCTGTAAATTATATCACCAATTTCCCCCAGCTTGCTGGTTTTCACTGGCTTCCTCCATCTGCTGTTGTAGCTTTTATATTTGGCGTTCTCCTCTGCTTAATATGTTATGTAAATACTAAATGTATGACTGTCTACCTTGTTCAAGTACATTTTCACAATTTTGCATAATTAGACTTCTTTATTAGCTAAGAAGACTGATTTTCTTAGCAACAAATATGCATTACTTTTTGTTGTAGTCATTATTAAAACTACCTACCTAGGAGACCAAGTAAAACCATAGAAAATGATGGATTAACCTGAGAGCAGTTAGGTTTTCTTCATTTGAGTGGTGGAGTCTATTGTAACCGATACTTTGTGTGACTTTGGAAACATGTTTGGTTTATTCTCCATACAGACAGACTGTGGTCACAGGAAGTGTAGTGCACAGTGCTTAGCCTTGTCACTGCCTGTGTCTGTGGGGTGCAGTGATGCTTGTATTCCATCTGACCTCCATCTTTCTGACCCCTTGCCTCAACGCTGAGTTGGTGTCTTACGATGTGAGCAACGCAGGTTTACCCATAGCAGTTGTTCTATGAGATCATTGAACAGTTTCCAGTGTAGCCAAAGTTTGTTCTTGAATTGCTTCATTTCATCCTGTTAGTATTTTTAAAAAATATTCAGTTACATCTTTGTTGTTGTTTTTTCCCAGCAGTAGGACTAATGTTAAGGTGGTGGGCCATGTCTGTCTGTGAAGATGATCACTTTTGACATTGGTCTGTACTTACTATTTCTGTAAGCCGCTGATGGTCAGTGCTCATTTCTGCAAAGCCCCTGGCTTGGTTTTCTCTCCTACTCACCATGCCACTTTCTATTTTCTTTTTCCCCCAGGTGTCTGTCTTCTGCCACATGTCCATCAAATCTAATTGTAGCATCAGGAAGGCCTTGGTGAAGCTGTTCTTGGTACTGTCGTCCCTTAGGGATTTAATTCAGGTGGGATGTGCATGTGGCCCTCAAGCCATGTCAGTGGCTGCTATTACACTCAGATTCTAAAGGCTGGTCACCTCAGGCCCTAAAATTGTTTCAAGTCTAGGACAATTTAGTCATAGGGTAGAGGTGGCAGTAATAATTCGATTTGGGTCATTTTGTCAATGGACATTAACCTCTAGCTCTTCTGCTAATCTCACACGTCTAGCTGCGACATCTAGGCTATTTTTAGTGACTCTCAGATTACAGTAGTTTAAAACTATTTTCATGAGTGTTAGATTTTTTTTATAACTGAATAATATTGTCATCAAATTGCTAAGTGTGTGTGTGTGTGTGTGAGAGAGAGAGAGAGAGAGAGAGAGAGAGAGAGAGAGAGAGAGAGAGAGAGAGAGACTTCTCTGATCCCATTTAAGCTGTGGCTCTATGTCTAAATCTTAGAAAATTAAAACACTTAGTACAGGTCTCTAAGGAATCATCTGTTCTTCTGTTTCTTCAAATCGAAAAACTCACTGCCTTTAAAAACATTCTGTTGTCTTTAAAGTACAGGGCTTGGTGGGGAGTTTTTGTATTTGTTTTTTCTCCAGACTTAAATATGACAACTAGGAAAATAAAACATTCACCTGTCAGTTAATACTTGTTTCTGCTTGATAACATGTTCTTTCTAACATTTAAAAAAATATTTCAAACACATAGAATGATACAGATACAGATGTCCCAGAGCTTCTTTCTGTGTGTTGCCTATTGTGAAATGAATTGCGACAAGGTTGGCGTATGCCTGCAATCCCAGCCACTAAGTCAAGTCCAAGGCCATCTTGGGCTACACAGTAGAACTCTGTCTCCAAAACCAAAGAGAACCAGGGCTTAGTGTGTAAAGGTTTTTGCAGCCAGGTCTGATGAATTTCATCCCTAGGGCTCACCTGGTGGAAGGAGAAAACTGATTCCCACAAGGTGCCCCTACATGTATGCATGCCATGCACACACGCACACGCGCGCGCGCACACACACACACACACACACACACACACACACACACACACACACGGAGAGTAAATAAATAAATCCAAAGACTCCTGAAGGCCCGCGGTCTGAAAAACAAGCAGTTTTGCTTCAGCGTGCCGAATGCTGGAATTACAGGGGTGTGCAACCACAGCTGGCTCGTTCTTACTTAATTAAATTTATACCATTCCCAATTCTTTTAATCTAACATATTACATTCTATGATTTTAAAACTGCAGTTGTAGTTCATTAGTTGGTCACAAATTCTGTCAGCAAACAAACCAACAAAATCCCCGAAGGTAGGAAAAGCTGAGAGTATTCCCAGGACTCCGCTCAGTCTTGGTGCATCAGTAGTGTGTGTGATTTCTATGTTAGCTGGGGACATAGTTATAAACATTATTAGGAGTCTTGTAAATCAACCTAACCTCATGTTTGTTAGAATTTGGCATCCACCGTTTATATTTTTCTGGATGGGTAACGAATAGTAAGACACAATCAGTTTCTAGGTTTTGGCGCGTGATTCTTTGCCTCCTTTTTACAGAGAGGGAACTTTGAGTCTATTCAATGATAACAGTCCTTCTGTGGTTTCTTTATGTGTGTGTGTGTGTGTGTGTGTGTGTGTGTGTGTGTGTGTGTTCTTGTGGAGGCAAGAGGGCAACTTTGGGTGGCATCTACCCTTTTTTTTTTGAGTCAGGGTTTCTCACTGGACTGGCCAAGTATGCCAGGCTGTTGGCTAGTAAAGCCTGGAATTTGCTGGACAAGTTTCAAGAGTCTGTTATCTCCTTCCACCATTTGAGTTCTGGGGATTGAATTCAGGTCGTCACACTTGACTGCAAGTACAATCTTACCAGCCTAGAATTCTGAACTCTTAAACATACATCTTAAACAGATCTTACCATAGCTCTGGAGAGATGACTCGGTGCTTAAGAGTGAGTCCTGAGTTCAGTTCTAGCACCCATGTCAGGAAGTACATAACTGTCTGTAATTTCCATTCCAGAGACTCCCAGTGCCTCTTGCCAGTGCAGGCCCCTGCACTCACAGACACACGTACACATAATTTACAATAATAAAGATAGATAAAACCATTCCTTTCAGAGAAAAAGGTTTTACTGTGTTCTAGTTCTGGTCCCACCATGGCCTTCCATCTAATAGTACCTCCACCTTCTCTTCAGAGTGAGGGAGGGCACTGAGGTGACAGTGATGTCAGTCACTTCTTTCAGGCGGAAAAAGAAGGCACAGAGACATGTGGTCACTTCTCTGTAGAGCTTAAGGAATAGGCCCTGTGCTGTGGCCCATTTTTGGTGGTGACTTCATTAACATACTATTCAAATAACACAGCACAATATATTTGTTAGAATGTGTTGGGACTTTTAGACTGTGTGTGACTATCACTTTTAAAGGGGTCATTAATTTAGGAAGACTGACTCAGGACTTCAGAGTGGAATAGCTATAATACTAACTGATTGGTAATATGGAATGGCTATATTAATATATATTATTATATATTATATAATATTACCAATCACCCGGTAATATAGCTTTCAGGGCTCTTTTGCTCTACCTGCATAGAATCATGGGCCAGCAGGGAGTTCTTCAAGTGCTGGGCTCGGTCAGCTGTAGTTTCCCCCAGTGTTCAGCAGCAGCAGAGTGGCAGCCATGGGCAGGCTGAAGCATCAGCAAGTGCAGCCCCTAGTCTCAAGACCTTCGGCAAGCCTCGGGTAAGGGGACCTTTAGTCCTATGAATATGAGCTCTTCCTAGGCTGGGAAATCACGGTTTCTCAGATCTTCCCTGTGTGTGGCATTGCGGCTCCCAGGCAGGTCTAGGCATCGAGATTCTTCAACCTTGGGCAGTGGACAGTACTGCAACTGTCAACTAAGGTCTGACCCTAGACACTGAAGACTTGACAGCTTTCTGGTGACCAGACTTTTGGCTCCTACAGCCTTTTCTCCATCTGTAGTATCAGTTCTCTGCCTTCTGCCATCTCTACCTGCCTTCTTTGCTGCCCTGGTCACTCTGAGCAATTCAGCTGCTTCAGCCATCAGACAGCTGGCTGCCCAGCCCCTCCTACAACTCGGCCACCATCAACAGGAGTTCTCTGCTGTTACCAGACCAGAGCAGGCAGCATAGGGGAGGATATTCCAGCTGATCCCTGCACCCGAGGACTCTTTGTTTGGACCAATCACAGCCATCTGTTTGCATTAATCACAACCTTGTCTTTTAGCACTAGTTACAGCCGTGGAGCAGTGGTTCTCAACCTTCCTAATGCTGCGGCGCTTTAATACTCATGTTGTAATCCCCAACCACAAATTTATTGCATAATTTTACCAGTGTTAAGAATATTAATGTAAATATCTGATATCTAGGATGTCTGATATTCAACCCCTGTGAAAGGGTTGTTCAGCCCCCAGGTTGAGACACTGTAGTAGCTTGCTTGTGTTTTGGATCAGTCACCGATCACAACAATACCTGTGTTAAACCACTATGAGAAATACTTGTAGATGTGAATGCTTGTTGAGTCTTCCAGAATTCATATAGGCTCGTGACAGGGATGGCCAGCTGAAATCTTTGCATAGTTGTCTCTGGGCTTGCTAGCCCAAATCCTGTTTAATTAAGTCTTGGCACTTCCATTATGAATGGACTAATGTGGCCAGTAATTATTAAACTTTTCTAAGCCTCCTTGCTAATTTTCCTCATTCATAAAGGGATGTTACTGGGATGACTTGGTGTGGTTTTGTGAGGAGACAACTGGTGCTTGCTTCATAGTTTGTTATAGCTGCTGTCCGTGTCATTGTTGCTAATCATTTTTATTACTTAAGTGTGTAATGCTGAACTAGAGGTTTATAATAAGTACCCCCAAAACTCCTAAAATAGGGATAAAGGCAAGCCATTCTGCCAAACCCGATGACCCAAGTTTGATCCCTGTGACCCACATATGTCATATGTCACTATGTCATAGTGGAAGAAGAGAGCTGGTTCCTGCAAGCTGTTATTAGATATCCACTTTCATGCCTTTGTATTTGCGAACTCATGCTTGCATAGCATAAGTTCTTGTCCACCTACCCCACACACAAATAATATTTAAAAGGAAAGCATATGTTCCTTAGGCTTTCTATTGCTGTAATAAGGCACTATAGCCAGAAGCAACTTGAGGAAGACAGGGTTTATTTAGTCTTATACCTTGTAGTCCACCATCCAGAGAAGTCAGAGCAGGAACCTGGAGACAGGAGCTTATGCAGTGCCCATGGAGGAGTGCTTCTTATAGACTTGCTCACCTTGCTTTCTCACAGCACCCAGGAACACCAGCCCAGGAGTAGCACTGCCCTCAGTGGGCTGGGTTCTCCCACATCTATCATCAGTCAAGAAAACGCACCACAGGCTTGCCCATAGACCTGTCTGGTGGGGGCATTTTCTCCATTGAGGTTTCTTCTTCCCAAAATGACTGTAGCTTGTGTTGGGTTAACAGAAAACTAGTCAGTACAGCACAGTGTGTTTTGAAAAGCAGCCACTGGTCTTTAGTTTCTTTACACTGCACGATTCCAGTTCTCTGTTCACACCATTAGTGTGTGTATACTTCTTTATCCTTGTCTTAGAGAGTTTTATTTGTGGGTAGAGTGCATTCTTTCAGATTGGTTACTAATTCTTCCCAAGTCTCCTAAACTTTGGAATTCCCAAGATTTCGTTTCCATGTATGTATGTAAGTAGATAAATAGATAGTTTCTTGCTCTGTAGCCCAGAACTAGCCTTGAACTCACTATGAAGCCTGGGCTTGCAACAAACCCTCAACCGTCCTGCATGTTAGAATTTCTAGTACAGAGGTCTAGAGGCAAATGCAGGTAAATCTTTGAGTTGGAAGCTAGCCTGGACTACAGAGTGTATTCCAGGACAATCAGGGTTATGTGGTTATGTAGAGAGACACTGTCTCAAAAAAAGAAGAAAGGATGAATGAAAGAAAGAAAGAAAAGAAAAGAAAGAAGAGAGAAACAAAGGAAGGAAGAAAAAGGAAGAAAGAAAATAGATTTTTTTGTATGTACCACCATACCTGGCTTTTTTCCTCTTCTTAGCTCTTTGCCATTTTTTTCCTTTTCTTATCTTCTCTTTTCCTCCACAACACCTTCTTCCATCAATTTCTCCTGTTGCAGCCATCATCTCCATGAAGAAGCCTGCTAATCTATACCCACAGCATCTCCATGAAGAAGCCTGCTAAATCTATACCCACAGCACTTCCATGAAGAAGCCTGCTAAATCTATATCCACAGCATCTCCATGAAGAGGCCTGCTAATCTATACCCACAGCATCTCCATGAAGAAGCCTGCTAATCTATACCCACAGCATCTCCATGAAGAAGCCTGCTAAATCTATACCCACAGCATCTCCATGAAGAAGCCTGTTAATCTATACCCACAGCACTTCTAACTCCCCATGGGTCATATCCATCTGGAAATTCTCCTTGCATTCAAAATTAACATGTCAAAAATTTAAACACATCAATTCCCTCTCAGATTTATTTCCAATCTCTCCTAAATATAGCATCATTACTTTTTAACAAACAGGTTTGACTCAAATTCATCTACTGCCTTTCCTTTGTTCTTCTCTTTTCTCCCTGTGTCTCTTTCATCCGGGCAGTGGGTGCTACTGCCATTGCCACCTCCATGCTGCTGCCATCTTTCAGCAATTCTTCATCCCTGTTACCGTGGTCCTAGTTGAAGCCCTCATTATCTCTCCTCCAGCTACTGGATGAGGTGCCTCCTTACTGGTCTTCCCTCTCATTTCCTCTGCACCCAACGTGCTATCACCGTGGGATTAGGCCCAGGGAATGGTTGTAGTCTTTAGTGCTAATTGCACTCCTATCTTACTGACAAACTGTCCAAACCCCCAGATTGCTTGCACAAGTCCAGACTACACCTGAGTTCCAAGGCACTTCATCCTTTGGCTGTCTCTTTTACTGGGCTTGTTTATGAGGGTACCATGCCTAAGTGCATAGTCCCACAGTTTCTGAACCTGCTCCTACTCGCCCCCTTCTTGTACCCACTTCTCCTGCTTTTTTTCTCCTTCCTCACTATAATTGAGCCCCAGCCTCCCTGTCTTTTCATTCTCTACTCAAGAAAACTTGAGCATCTTTCAGTCTGGGTTTGAGGACCACCTCCAGCAGGAATCTTTCTCTGTACTGTCACCTGCTATTCTACTGCTTTTCTTCTCTGTTCTTTATATGGTTGAGGAAGAGCGTCCCATCATTGCTTCTTACAGTTCTGTTTCTTTGCCCTTCTAGCTTGACATATATGTATTAAAACAGAATTTAAGAGGACATATTTTTAAAACTGCACAGCAGTGATTTGAGAGCTTGAGGTACAGGATTGCATTAAGGAAGGGAAGTATGTTAATAGCTGTGGAAAGTTGTGATGGTGCAGCGGGACTGAGCCAGCCTTGTAATGTGTGGTGGCTGCCTGGCCCGGAGCTTCATCTTCTCAGCCCACCTACCAGGACTGCAGGCCTCCTCACTCTGCTCAGTTCACAGGAGGCATGCAGCTCACACCTCTAATTGCAGCACTTGAAAGACAGGGGCAAGAGAATTGCCTCAGGTCAAAGCCCCACCTGGGCTAACCAATGAATTTTAGGCCAGCCCATTGCAGAATGGGTTGGGTTTCTTGTTTGTTTGTTTGGTTTGCTTCTGGTTTTACCCCCAAATGTAATTTACAGACTCTTCAGAATTAATAGAATTTTAAATTGGTTATATATTTATATTAAGTGATTTTCTAGGATTAGAAAAGATGCAATATCTATTTGAATTGAATCAAAATGTTATTTTAGGTTGACCCATCTCTAGATGTGCATTAAGTTAGCCCAATAATTCTCACCGAGTATCACGAAAGCCACTTCTTCAGATGCCCTATGCCACTTGGTTACATCCCTGCCTGCCGCCACCACCACGTCGTCTTTCTACAACAATGATAGATTCTTTTTGTTGTTGTTGTTTCATTTTTTTTCCCCTTGTCTTAATGCTGTAGTACCTTCCCATTGTTCTTTGGATAAAGATTGAACCTCTTGCCATAGAATATTGACCCTGCATGGTCTAGTCCCTGTGTGCCTCTAAGTCATTCTTGAGCTATGAACACATTGTTTTTACCCTTCTCATGTTCCTTTTACATCTGTTCTTCCCTTGAATATCAGCTCTGTCATTCCTTCCCCAAGGAAGCCTGTCTTTTCTGATGTAGATAATTCTCTTATGAATTTTTATGATACTCTCTCTCTTTGTCCCTGGAAGCATTTATTATGATTGTGATTTTACATTTTATTAGTGATTGTTTCTATTTCTTCTGCTAGATCCTAAGCTCCATGACTGGCTATGCTTGCTATAGTACTTGTACTAGCCTAGGGCCCCGTGTGGCAGGTTTTGGGGTTCACTAGGTGAGCGAATATAGGAGTGATAAAACTTGTTTATATCAACTAAACATCAGTAGTTCTGCGGAGTTTTAGTGATGAGGGTTACATAATACTAAGCATCACTTTCATTGTCAACACTGATAGCAGTGAAGGGCTTTTCACTTTTGTATTTGCTCCACTTGTTGTGGAGTATCAGATGATGTAGTAAATGAAGTTAGTCAGAGTCACAGAGTCTGTGTCACTTCAGACATTTCTAGTAACTAGAGTTAGGCATCACCAGAGGCTGCTGAGGTTTCTTAGTGTCAAAGTCTGTCCAGCCGTTTCTTCTCCCTACGGAAGCCTTTCAAATGAGCAGTGTAAGCTCGTGTGTTCTTTCTCTAGCTCCTCCCCGCAGACTGTTCAGCTTTGTTCTCTGACTCCCCTCACACCATTACTCTCTCCAGAACACGCTTCCTCACATACACTCCGGCCCTGCTCCTCCAGCTACTTCTTCCTGACGCTGAGAACATCAGTGTCACCATTTCCTCCCTGAGAGCTACACATGTGACAGTCCAGGCTGAGTATCACCTATCAAAATGCTGGGGACCAGAAATGATTCCAATTTCAGAGTCTTTCAGATTTGGGAGTATTTGCATAGATTAAACTGTTTGAGGATCCTCAATCTGAAGTAGAAATGCTTCAAAACCCAATATTTTTGTAACCTCTTTGATTTTGCCAGCTTCTGGATATGGTTCAGCTTGCCAGTTTCCCTCTTTAATAGAGGACTAAGGACAAAGTTTCCCACAATGACCTGGGTTATAGTAAGATTAGCACTAAGGTTGCAGGAACAAAGAGAAAGCAGCTTCTGGAAAGCTTCCTGTCACATGCTACCGGGATTCCATACTTTATTCCAATCGCCCATCCATTCATGACTAGAATGGAGAGCTGTTGCTCTTGTTTAGTGGAGCAGGATGATAGCCTCTGCATCATAGAACTGGTGAATGATGAAGGCCTTGCCTGGAGCTCACTGCTGGAGTGTGACTTAGCAGGTTTAAGCATACTTTTGCTGACAGAGCAAACTTTGTTTGTGCAGGAGAGCTTGGAGTGTAATGCTTTGAGAGAGAGCTCGTGGAGCATTCAGGAAGCCACGGGCTCCAGTCTGGTGCCAGGAATAAAAATGAGAGTGTAAGTGAGTGGTTAGCTGTGGGAGGACCCAGAAGGAAAGGGAACCATATTACCAAGCCCACATTGAGAGTGTCACTTTAAAAACTGTGTTAAGAGCTGGGTGGTGGCGCACGCCTTTAATCCCAGCACTAGGGAGGCAGAGGCAGGTGGATCTCTGTGAGTTTGAGGCCAGTCTGGGCTACAAGAGCTAGTTCCAGGACAGGCTCCAAAGCTACAGAGAAACCCTGTCTCAAAAAACAAAACAAAACAAAAAGCAAAAAAACAGATGTGTTAAATTCTCCCGTTGATTCTCTACTGAGCTTGTTGCTTCTGCACATTATTCTTCCCTCCTACAATTTTCTTTATTTTAGACAAAAGTCCCGTTGTTCTGTCTTAGAAATGTGAGAATTGTTGTAGCCATCTTCTAGCTTGAGCTGCCCACTCATGGCCGAGTAAATTCATCCTCTTCCCTCTTCATCACCAGGGGCCTTGTGCACGACAGCCGGCATAACCTCCAGCTGAGGGGCCTGGTGGTGCTGCTCATCTCCAAAGCAGCAGGGCCCAGTGCGGAGAAGTCCTCATGCCAGAACTACGACGTGGTCAGTGGGATATACTCGTGGTAAGTATCCTGGCATTGCTCTCTGGATTGTGAGTCATTTTGATTCTAAATCAAATAAAAATAGAGTTGTGACCCCTGAGGTGGCTCAGCAGTAAAAGTTCCTGTTTGATAAGCTTGATGACCTCATTTGGTACCCAAGGACCTAACATGGTGGAAGGAGAGAAGCGACTCCCGAAAGCATTCTCCCATCTCCACACACACACACACACACACACACACACACACACACACACACACACGGTGGTGTGCACATTACAGCAGCATCGTTTGGTGACCTTCCTCCTCTTTTATTTTATTTTTAAATCTAAGTATTTTCAGTATAAGGGGTATCCTGGGATTAATCAGTTTCTGTTCACTTTAAATTGATTTATGTTTATATTGTTAGGTTACTGATCATTTTGTGAGTTACTCGTTTGATCTTTCTTATACTGCTAGAAGAGTTGTCTACTCTTGAGAAAACAAATCCCAAAACCCTGAAACATTTTCTCATGTTACGTGCAGCAAATGCAGGAGATTCAGCCTCTAGATCACTTGTTTCCCAACCTCATTGTCCACTTATCTTCTCTCTTCCAAGTTCATTTCTCTTGTACATTAGTCTAGATATTAAATCGGTCTGTTCCCCTAAGATCCTCTGGTAAGAATGTCGGATAAGCTTGCAAATGAAAACTGCTTAGATGTGTATCTATCTTCTCCACATTGCTTCTGTGTTAGAGCTCAAAACTTTACCTTACACGTTTTATAGGAAACTCTTGACCAAGTTTAGCTGGGATTACAAGAGGAAATACACAAAGGTTTAGAATGATTATTAGCAACCCATTGGCAGTGCAAAGTGAATGGGTCACACATCTCCATCCTATCCAGAATCCCATTGCTTTTCAGCTTCCTGACTCTGATCCTGCCCTGTTGTCAGCTGTCTGCTTGGACGTCTAGATAACTGTACATGTGTATAAGATGAACGCCAGCTATGCTTTATTGTTTCTCATAGCCTTTTTAAAGTCCCACTCCACAGGTAAGAGTTGTTCATAAGTGAATCATTCTTATGTTACATTCCAAAGTTACAATTTATCAAAAAATCTCCTTGATAGGAGGTGACAAAGTTGGGTTGAAATCCTGCTTTTATTCTAGATAGAAGGGATCTGTAATTCAGGGGTGCCTATCCATTTGTACGTGCTTACCCTATGGTGTTTGCTCAGGTTTCTACTTTCTTAATGCCCTCTGAAACAACTATATTGTTCATCCTCACCATACAGAGTCTGAGCAGTCTGAGCAGAGTTTTAAGTGACTAGATGCCCTTCAGCCCAGAGGATCCTTCCAGATGAAGCTGTACATAGGAACACATACCTGCAGTCCCAACACTTAGTATACTGAGACAGGAGGATCTCATTGGAGGCCTGCCTGAGCTACAGCATGAAACTTTGTCTCAAAAAACTAGAAATCTTTTCAAATAATCTAAGCAAATGCAATACTTGAGCATGTAGAATCTCAATTATGTTTAGACATATAATTCCAGGCTACTTTCTATATAATCAAACTTGATCTAGTAATTCATCAGTTGTCTGGGTGTTTTACACACTTACTAATGTAAAAAAGTAATTTTGGCGTAGGCATTTGAGAAGCCACCAATTTGTTTCTGTACCACTGAAGTCAATTTGTTTGTCTCCTGCTTCCTTAATTATTCAAGTGTAACTTTTGCTGGAGGCCTGTATCTTTAACGCTGCAGTGAATTATTTAACATTTGAGGGAAGTACTGATTTGGGAGCTTTTTAATTTACCTCCAACTACTGGGGTTTATATTGTTGGTGGTTTTTTTCTCTTTGGTTTGACTTAGATGTCAGCTAATGGGGCCTGAGTAAATTACCTAAGGGACCCAAAGTGAGTTAGGTGATCTTTTTTGTTTGGCCTCAGGATATAACTGGTGCTGTGACTGTGTTGGCAAACTTATCACATAATAGCTAAGAGACAGGATTTAGGCTACAATGTAATAAGTTTGGTTGGGGAAAAGGCAAGAGACCCACATTTGTAAAAATGTGCTATAGACATCCTTTTGCCAGCAAGATATCAGGTTTAGAGTTTATTTCACCAGTGTTAACTTTTTAAAAATTGATTCTAAGGCCAATAAAAAATATAACTGCCGATCATGGTCTGGTCCTTAGGTTCAGGTTCCATTAAAAAGAAAAATTAACTAAACTTGCAAATGTCTTTAACCATAATGAGAAAACTTGAAACTTTCTATTCTATTAATGATAAAATACTTTTGTTTTGTGTATATAAAAGATATTTTTGTACCGAATACACCACATATTGTAGTTAAATTGAGATTTTTCTAATGTATCATGATTGTTTAAGAAAATTGAGGTGGTTGTTGTTACTGTTAGTATTATGTTGGTAGCATGGCCTTGCTATGGAGTCCAGGGAGGCCTGAAACTGGCTGTATTGTAGGATGTTACTGAGTTCATTATCTTCCTGCCGCAGCCTCTCAAGTGCGAGGAGTACTAGTGTGTACCAACATAGTAGGCCCAGGTGGATTTTCTGAATGGTTCAGCTTTCTTCATTGTTCTGTAAGAACCAACTCAATTTATTCTTTTGTAGCTAGCAGTTAAAAACAAACCACAAACTGTACGTGCTGGTACATGAGCTGGAACATGAAAAGCTAAAGCTGAGGCACGAGGACTCCCAGCACTTGGGAGTTTAAGACCAACCTGTGCTACATAGTGAGCTCAGAGTTAGCCCAAACTATATAGGAGACTCCGTCTCAAAAGACAAAACAATACCTGCAGACTGAATGTGCTTTTCTTTCCTAGTATACACTAGACTGCTTCCCAGCTTCTCTTGCAGTTAACTGGGTTATCTGCCTGAAATCTAGGTAATAGGGTTTGAGCAAAAGTAGTATTATATCAACAATGTAACCCCAGTAATTTGGAGATAAATTAAAAAGCTCCCAAGTTAGTACTGCCCTCAAATGTTAAATAATTCACATCATAGATAGAAATCTCTAGGAGTGTTATTCACTACTTCCTAGTCCTAAGCATTATGCAGTGTGTTGCATGTTAAGTAGATGCTCTTGGCAACCCATTCAAGGAGTCGTTGTGGTCTCTGAACCACTCTTTGGAAGAGCACAACCTGCTTGTCCATGTCAGCACAATGAAGGAAGTTCACTTTAAGTGGATGCTTACTTGTTAGAGGAGGCCACTTGTTTGTTCCTGGCTACCCACACCATGAAATCATCACACAGAAGCTGTATGAATTACAACACTGCTTGGCCTATTATCTTATGTATGTTTTTAGCTCACTCTTATCTCTTAAATTTGCCTATTTGTATTATTTTATATTTTACCACGAGGCTTGTGGCCTGCCAGCAAGGTTCCAGCTGGCAGCTTGCAAAATTTCCCCTCTGGCAGCTACATGGCATCTCTCTGACTCCGCCTTCTTTCTCCCAGCATTCAGTTCAGTTTTCCCTTCTAGCTCTACTCTGTTAAGCCACTGACCAAAACAGATTCTTTATTAACCAATAGTATTCACAGCATACAGAGGGGAATTCCACATTACCTCCCCTTTTCTGTCTGAATAAAAAGGAAGATTTTTAACTTTAACATAGTAATATTACATATAACAAAACAGGTATCAAGCAAGAATTAATTACAGTTACAACATCTATATCTATGTTATCTTTTATCATAACCAAGGAAATCTATAATTATAACTATCTATTCTTCAACTCTATCAAAGACTCCAGAAGGATATAATATTACCTAAGTAAACAGGAAGTGCATTGTAAGCAAGTTTCAAAACTCTAGAATTGACAGAGACATCTTGCTGCCTGTACAGAACCCAAAGTTTTTCTGTATTGTTGGAGCATCTAATCTTTAGCCTATAGGCTAATAGTATCCAGAAGACTTTTTCATGAAGCAGGAAATTTGAAGATCTGTTTTGCCTTGTAATGGCAAAGTCCATGAGTTGCTTTCTTCTGTGTCCTGCAGAATGTATGGCAGACTCTTTCATGAAACAGGAACCCCGAAGGACTGTCTCACCTTTAGGCAAGTTCAGCAGTCATTTCTCTGGGTCCTGCATGTCCAGTTCATACAGCATAACATCAAGCAGTCCAGTCAAGAGCAGTTTCTTGTACAAATGGCTAACAAACTCCATAAGTAGCCTCTTTGATACCCATCTTCCTTTTGAAGTAGATTGGTGTTGCCAGGAGCAGATGTGTTTCTCATTGTCATGAAAAGTCCTAAGTTCTTAAAACATTTTAAATGCCATATTTTGAAGGTCTCTGAAAGATTTGAAGAATACCTATTTAACCAAAATATATCTCTATATATCTAGAAAACCTAACTAACATGATTACAAGCTTGACCATTCTAGATGATGATCTATTAACCTATATTTCTTAATTATACGTTACATTTTTAAATGAGTTGAACAAACACAATGCTTTAATCAAGATCAGGAATACACATACCAATGCAAATCTACAACACGTACTCTGTTAGCAGCATCAGGTGTTAATGTTGGGTTAATGCTATCACTGTACTGTTGAGCCCTTATCCTCGGAAACTTCTTAATCTTGCTAACTCCCGTTTTGTGTTCTCTGCCCTGTAAGCCACCCATTCACATTTCTGCAGGTCTTCTTTTCTTGCCATCCATTTCCACTCCCCAGTTTCAAGCCTTTGCTACCTCATTTCTAGATTTTAACCACAGTGGTCTTTCTGGTTTTTGTCTCTGAATGCTTCTCCTTCCAGTTTTACCTTTCAGGTCTTGCTGAGTATAATACCCTTATCCTGCTTTGATCATTCATCCAGCAACTGCTAAGTACTCTCTATGTGCCAGAGGCTGTACATTTTGCAAGCAATATAAACTGAATACTGTGTATTGTTTGCCCCCAGTGACCTTAGCTTCAAGCTAGGGAACACATAAGTGTATAGACAACTCTAATGTAGTCGTGTATGGTGGAACATGCCTATAATTCAAGTACTTGAGAAGAAAGGGCAGGAGAACTGTTAAGTTCAAGGCCAGCCTTAGGCTATATAGTGAGTTTCATGCTAACCAGGGCTACATAGTGAGACCTTGTCTCAAACAAAACAAAAACCACACCAGGTGTAATTCTACCTATGACTCTGTAAATCAAGTATGGACAGAGTTCTGTGGGAGAATTAAGAGTGTAGATAAAAATGGGGAAAATCTCTTGTGAAAAGGCCACTTAGGCTTCGAATAGAGGACTTAGAAGTAAGCCCTGAAGATAGCTAGAAGGTCATGAGCGCTAGGAAAGCAGACGAGTAAGAGGTACAGTGAAGGGTCTTCTCTAGGCAGAGGAATTGAGGTCCCGACTGACCAAAGACATGGAGTATAGAAGTACCTAGGGGAGTCCACAATAGTGTGGACTTCTAATAGACACTCAGTTCATAGTTGATACATCAATGATTATGAATTTATAGAACTGAGGCTAACTAACTTCATTATATGTGTTGTGGCTTGAATTGTCATCTAAAGATTTATATGTTGAAGTCCTGTCCCCTAGTACTTCACAGTATGACCTTATTTGGAGGAAATACCTTTTTTTCCACAGGGATAATCAAATTAAAATGAAGTCACTGAATTAAGCCTTAACCTAATATAACCAGAGTCCTTTAAAAGGAGAACTGGACACAGACTCACATACAGGGAGAATGCCCGGTGAGCCTGTGAACTCTAGATAGGCATCTGCAAGCCAAGGAGAACGGGGTGGAACAGATTCTTCCCTCACAGCTAGGGCAAACTCAGACAGTGAAAATGAGGAGATTCAGTCAAAAGGAAAGCTGAAGAGAGACTGTAAAGAACCCAAAGAGTTAGGGTTCTATCCAGGGAGACAATAAGAAGTACCCAGAAGGCAGCAGAGCAGACCTGGAATCTGGAAAAAGACAACAGCTGCCTTAATATATACTTTAGAGAATTTGTTATTGTTGCTGTTTTTAACATTTCTTTAGAGAGGGTAGAGTATGTCGTGACGTGTATCGATCAGGGGACAACTCTCCAGAATCAGTGGTCTCTTTCTATCATGTAGGGCCCCAGGCATCGAACTCAGGTCAGGTCATCAGTGTTGGCAGCAAGTACTGTTACTGTTGAGCCATCTCATTGGCCTGAGAGTGTGTTTTTCAGAATTAAACGAAGGCCAGTGAGATGGTGCAGTGGGTAAAGGCCCTTGTACCCCTATAAATGTGGAAGGAGGGAACCAACTCCATGAAGTGATTCTTTGACTTCCACATGTGTACCATGGCTTGTGTGCACACATACACACATAAATAATAATAACAATAATAAATTTTAATTTTTTTTTTTGGTTTTTCGAGACAGGGTTTCTATGAAAGTCAAGCTTGGTGCCTCATTCCTCTTATACCAGCAGTGAGGAGCAGAGGTAGGAGGATGAGTTCCCGATCAGCTGGGATAGATAGTAAGGCCTTATATAAGTTAAGTAACTAAGGACTGACAGTAGAGCCCAACGGTAAAGCACTTGCCTAGCATTTACAAAACCAAAAAAAAGCACGCGACTGATTCCCAAAAATAGTCCCTAATAATACCACAAAAGGAAAGGGAAAAGAAGAGAAGGGAGAGGAAGGAAAAAAAGAGTGCAGTGATCCCAATAAAATATGTGTTGTAGGACATAGCTAGAATTTGCTTAGAAGGTGATCCCCGGGTGGGATCTTGGTAGAGCACTTGCCTATTATGTGCCAGGCCCTTGGTTCCATCCTCAGCCACACTCTTAGGAACATGCACATGCACATATGTTGTCGGGGTTTCTGTCTCACCCAATCCTTGTCCTGCCTGGTTCCTATAGTCCTTAAGTCCCAAAGAAATCACACAGAGGTCTACATTAGTTATAAACTGATTGGCCCATTAGCTCAGAAGTCTTATTAACTCTTATAACTTATATAGCCCATTATTAGCCATTATTCTTATCTATGTTAGCCATGTGACTCAGTACCTTATTCAGCAAAGCAGTCACATCTGGCTTCTTCTGTGGTCAGGTCAAGACTGTAGAGGAATGGGCTTCCTCCTTCCCAGAATTCTCCTGTTCTTATTGACCCACCTCTACTTCCTGTCTGGTTGTCCCACCTATACTCCGTGCCTGGCTATTGGCCAATCAGCGTTTATTTAAAATATAATCGACAGAATACAGACCATTCTCCCACACCACACATACACGCATGCATACTCACCTCTCTCTGTATCTCTCTCTTACACACACACACACACACACACACATGATTGTATGACGTGAGGTCTGAGAGAAAGAGAATCAGCCAGAGATTCACAGGAGTAGCCTGGAAGTATTTGAGAGGGAAGAACAGACCTGGAAAAGATGGCTAACAGAGATTTTACTGCAAGCACGTGGCTAAATAATGCCTCGACCATACTCAGACCCCTTGTGTCCTCTAGCTCCATGCTTTTCTTTCCCACCAGCATTTTCCAAACTGTGTTCCAGAGTTTATGGATGTAACTAGATGTATAGTTGAATGAAGGTCAGTCAAATAAGCATGTGCTAACATGCTAGGTCAGAAACAGTTGAAAAGATTTTTCTGTTTTAGAATACTCAGGAGTCTCTATGGACATAAGCTATGCTCTATGAATTCCTAAAAAGATACCTTTTACTAATTATTTGACTACAGAGCCATTTAAGCTGTAGCTGTGTATCTTGTAGAATGTTGCAGAAGTTTGGGAAGTGTTATTCTATTTTGGAGTGCCTAAGCTAGAATCCTATTGGGAATTCTATGAGGCAGAAATACATTTTCCCTAATGAAAAACCAGGTCTAGAAAGGCAACTTTCTGAGTTGCCACCTGATGGGGCCAAATAAGGAAAGAAATGCATGCTGATAAATTGCTTGAGTTTTTAAAACTGGACCCGAGTTCCATCGCCTACTGGTTATGTGACCCTAAACAAGGTAGGTGCCTTAGCTTCCATTCTTGTCACTGTGGTGAAATGATTAGACAAAAGCAACTTAAGGAAGGGGCGTTTTTGTTTTTGTTTTAGCTCCTAATTCCCATTGTGGCAAGGAAGTCACAGTGGCAGGAGCTTGAAATAGTTGGTCAACATTATGTCCGCAGTTAGAAGAGAGTTGTAACTATACTTGCTAGTTCATGGCATTTAAACATTTAGACAACTTAAGTCTTGGCCACAATTCAAGGCAGCCCTCACAAGCATGCTCTTTCAGGTGAATTAGACCTTGACAACACTAGGTCTCATTTTAAGTAAATTCTCTGCCTCCTTACCGCTCTGCTGGTTGTATTAGACAAGGCATGGTAGCACTCAGGTCCACATGTTCAAGGACAACCTGGACTACATAGTGAATATCTAGGCCTACATGGTCCAAATAGTGAGACCTGTGTCGTATTTCTTTAACAAGTATTGTCCCTTATTACTTCCAATCCCTGTCCTGGTGTTCTGTGACTTTTATCAAACTGATCACTCTACAAGGGCAAACACTGCAGTTATCTTCCACACTTTTATATTTAACAAGTGCCTCGGACATTGTGTCCATTTAAATCTTTGTTTGGATGACTGTATCTTCATTATAACATGAATGTTCTAATCTAGCCTGAAACAAACTTTTTTGCACATGTTTTGCCTTTTAGGCAAACATACCCTATTATATAAGACAAAATATAATACAGCATTTAAAGAAAGGAAAGTATAAGTAGAATATCATGAAAAATGATACAAGAGGCCAAAGAGATGATTTAGTGTTTAAGTTGCTACTCTTGCAGAGAACCCTGTTTCTATTCCCTCTACCCATGTCAAGTGGCTCACAACTTCCTTTCACTCCAGCTCCAAAGTGATGGGGAACCTTCTTCAGCCAATGACTTTTAAGAGGCTGGACCAGAGAAAACCGCCAGCTGCCCAGGGCGCGCTCTCTCTCTCTCTCTCTCTCTCTCTCTCTCTCTCTCTCTCTCTCTCTCTCTCTCTCTCTCTCTCTCTCTCATTCCTGCATTACACACCTGAGGTTGGACTTCTCATTCCTGTTCTGTGAATTTGCCCCTCATAATAAAGAATTATAATTGAAAAAAAAGAGGGAAAATTGAATGGGATAATAGGTAGTTTAGTGTAAACTTACACTAATAATAAAAGTAAGTAAGTAATAAAGTAAATACTTGTGAGCTATTATTTATGGACAGTTTGCATTGGTATAGATTCTTATATATTGATACAAGTTCAAATTATATTTGTTATTTTTGTTTACAGTATTTGTACACCTATGCAAAGTTATTTGGTCAGATTGTATATAGGCATGTTTCTACCTCTGTTTAAAACATTTTGTATATTGATACAATTTTTAGGGTGCATTTATCATATTGCATTATATATTTATATATTTCTACCTCTGATCAAGATACTTATACATTGTTTACATTTTGAGGTCATTGTCCTCATTTACACAGTTTTTTTACAGATTAATTAATATTCTGATATGAAGTCTTAATCTTTAAGTTATATAGGTATTAAGTATTATAGGTCCATAGTCATTCATGTTTGTTATACTTATAGTCAGATTAATTAGGTTCTTTAGCTACATAGAGATTGTATTCTACATAGATAGGTAACCTTCAGCCACTTCAAAGATCTGTAGAACATGGCATTTAAGTAACTTAGGATTCTGTTGATGTGAGACACAATTGCTCTTGGCAGGACGGATCTATTCCTGAGAGAGTGTTGAGCACCGAAGACTTTGGGTGATTGCTCAGGCAACCAGTTGTCTCTGTCATCTACTACATTTTGGAAGCTGCTTGATTGCACTTCCTGCCTGCTTAAGTATTATTATCTCCTTTCTCAGGCCTTCAGTGGGGCTGAAGATTAGATAGTTGTAGTTACTGTCCTCTTATGATCTAGCCAAGCCATTTCCAATACAAGACTTAGACTCCTTAGGATAGAATGTTTATTAAAACATTTAGCATACATTTCTTGCTTAATATTGTTTATGCTGGTTATAATCCTAATTTTATACTTGATATCTGTTCCTAGTGTATATAGTTTTGTATTGGGTTTGGAGCTCTCTTTTTAGACAGAAGGGGGAAGGTGATGGGGAGCCTTCTTCAGCCCATGACCTTTAAGAGGCTGGACCAGGTTAGGGTGTGACCTTTTGGGTACCCAGAGAAAACCACTGGCCCACCCAGGGTGCGCTCTCTCTCTCTCTCTCTCTCTCTCTCTCTCTCTCTCTCTCTCTCTCTCTCTCTCTCTCTCTCTCTCTCTCTCTCTCTCTCTCTCCTGCGTTACACACCCGAGGTTGGACTTTTTGTTCCTGTTCCTTGAGTTTGCCCCTTATAATAAAGACTTATAACTGGAATCTTTTGGAGTTAGCTTGGGATTGTTGTCCTTTTGTTAAGCTCGTGTTTAGGCAGTCATGTTAGTGAGACATTATGGTGAATCTTCTGACATTAGTAGGAGACACAATCTCACAGCAATTCCTTGAGCCTCTGACTGTTAGAGTCTTTGCACCCTTTCTTTCACAGTGATTTCTGAAAAGCACCTTGGATCCCCTGGAGCTGAAAATATAGGTGGTTGTGAGTCATATAACCTGGGTGCTAGGGACTAGTGTCCTCTACAAAACCAGTGTATGATTATAACTGAGCTCCCTCGCCAGTCCCTTATGGCGAATTCTTGAGGCCCAACAATACCTTGCAACATATATCACTATCTTAATCTTAATTACTTCAGTTAAAAACTGAGTTGAATGAAGAACTAGCAGTCATGATGTTACTAAAGGACTGTAAGGCTGGTAAGGTGGCTTCATGTGTTCAGGCATTTCACATACAAGCCTGGTAACTGAGTCAGTCCCCAGAAGCAGAAGTAAGGGGATAGAACAAAGTGCAAAGTTGTCTTCCAACCTCCTTATGTATGGTGTGGTGTGCACGCTGCACATAGCATGCACACACACACAATAATAGTAATAATTAATAAAGAATTTTAAAGTGCTATAAACATACCTGTAAGTCAAATCTAGAAAACACCTTAAAATTAAGGTACTGATCTTAACATCACTCTCTTCTCTATGCAAAATGGATAAGGTTGAGGCTGGAAGATGAGGAGCTACAACATTCAGGGGACTACTTGAACCACTCTTCATATATGGAGAATATTTAAAAACCAGAATGAGCCAAGGTGGTTTTTTTAACCTTCAAATTTAGGCAATTGGACTTGGTCTCAGCTGTAAACATTAGAATTATAATTTGCTTTTTAGCATATTATTAAGTAGCAGGTGATGACTTCTAATTATAATAACAATAGGCTGTGACTGTCAGCCTTTGCCTTCTTTCCATACATTAGGATTCTTCCAGTGCTTAAAAATGCCAAACATAGCTAAACGGAATTTGCCTTGGGGACTGATAAAATTAAAAAGCTTCTTGAGAAATTAAGATTAAGCAAGAACGTGTTGATAGTATTATTTATTTAGGGTTAACTATATAAACATAAGTAATATTGAAATATTATAGTAAAATAAAAAATAGTGCTTGAAAACTATTATAATGGTTGTTTGCTTAAGATCATGTGTAAATGTGTAAATTTACATGCAAAAGCTCGGAGTGGTGATGACTGACTAGTCCAGGGGAGGCAGGAGGAGTGGGCACAAGTTTGAGGAAATATTTGTACTATTTTAGTTTTTAAACAATATACCCATGTTATTCTGTATACTTAAAAGTACATCTAAAAATCAAAAGAAAATTGTATTTCATAGTTGTAAAACAGTAAAAACCAACATATGAAATCTATCCATTTTCATTTGAAGAATCTTAAGCTGGACAATGTAGCACATACCTATGATCCTAGAATTTAGGAGGCTGATGTGGGAGAATTACCACCGCAAATCTGAACCAGCTCAAGCTACCTAGCAAGATTCTGTCTAAAAAAATCAAAATAAACTGACAAAACCAAAACACCCCCAAAATTGAGTGCGTATTGACTTATTGACAGTGATTTCAAATGATTATGCTGGATAATTTAACTTAATATGGGCTTTTGTAAATGATTTCAAAAGATACCTCTGCTATTTTTCAGACCGATTTCAAGAAAACATGAGCAGTTTGATTACATATTCCTATTAATGGTATTCTACTTACAGCAATAAATGCACATACAAATCTAGCAGTATTACTAATTCATTACAAGCAGTACTTATTTTCTTCATTAACTTTTTATTGTTATTTTCAACTTACACAGCATGCACAAATACAGCAATTACATGTTGAGTGGAAAGGGAAGGCACTTTATGTTCAACATTCTGTACATCAGACACCATTGCCTTGCCAGAGTGTCTGGAAAAACACAATATAAGATCAGCCTCTTACAACACAAGTATAATTAACCGCCAAAAGCAGGCGGGCTAAGCTACTAATGTACTCATCCTGAGAGTTAGTTGATCATATATAAATTACACGATATACATTAGCCTGACGTATATTACAGCAAAACTGAGCTGCATAAATGTATTGGGGTTTTTGATGCTAAGAGTCTTTAAGTCTTTTTCTTAAGGGAATGTTGTCTGTGGACTATTAAGAGGCCAAAGCCAAAGGTGATACCCAGTGTCCAGGTCTACATCTTAAACAGCATTTACTTCCTGGTGTCTAGTGCTTAAGAACAGTTCTAATGGTCCTTTGCTTATGACCATGTATAAATGTGTAGAACAGGATAAAAGAGAGAGCCCAGTGGTGAGAGCTGTGTCTGGGAGTAGACCTAAACTGTTCTGTATAGAAAGCCTGAAATTTAGCTTACTATTATGCTTGTAATCAATCCCTTGGGAAACTGAGGCAGGTGGTAAGAAGCTATCTCAAAAACTGTTTTTAGTGGAAGCCTCGATTTACTAGCTTTATGGCTTAATGTTCTCTCTGATCCTTTAAGCCCAAATGCAGAGCACCCCCAGTGTAAGGTGAGTGCCGTATGGTTGAACTCACTCAGGAGAACACAGAGAAAAGGGGTGATGATGGAAGTAGAGCTGCCTATAGAGGGGCAGTCTTGTTCCCCAATTTAGGGAGAGAGTATGAGACCCAGTCTCACCTCTCAACTCCTCAGTCTGAGACATCTATAGATTAAAACTAAAGACCCGACTTAATCAGCACCAGAACCTGCAGGCAGTGTTCTGTGGATTATTGAAGCATTCAACAGTTTTATGGTGACTCATTCGTGTGTGTGCTTCATTACTGAAGTGCTTCTAGAGAAGGCCTGCGCCTTTGTCCTCTTCCCCCTCGGCACCTTCCTACCTGTATTTGATGCCTGTACTGTGCATCAAACCTCTGAGGCCTTCCTTGACTATCTGTACTGGATTTGTTCATCTGCTCATTGATTGATTCAACCAACATCTGTTGAGCACTGCTGTGTAATAAACATAGAAATACAATAAGCATTACTATAGCTCACACGTACAAAGATGTCTGTAAATCTGTTACTATTCCATGTTATTCATATATATTAACTGTTAATTCTCACAACCCTGGCTGTAAACAAATACTGTTCTTGGAAAACAGACTTAGAGAAAGGTAGTAGTAGTTTGTTCAAGATTATAGTAAAGCAATTGACCATAGAATCCATGTTCTTTTCAATACCATAGGCAGACTTTGGATTAGGGTTCTCTAAATATACATTACTACTAATTTAAAATACATCTTTAATACTGAATAAACATTTTTATGTTCTGAGTTTGGCAGTGTTAAGTTGATAGTATAGAAACCAAGTTACTACCTTTTCCTGTGCCTCCAAAGCTCTAGACTCATGGTGAACATTCAAGCTTTCTGTGGATTATTATTGATGTATTGAGACAAGCTTTCTTCATAGAGTTGAATTTGGATGATGGTGAAGGTATGGAGTGCTACAGAATTTAGAGATAAAAACCTATGTTTGCAGGCCATATTTCACTTCATTTTACTGATTTGTTCTTCATCTTTTGTGGAATACTGATCTTGTGTATTTTCTTTAACACAGAAACCTGTTTTTTTTCCAACTAGACTTTTATTCTAGGCAGATATTATATCTAATGGACCACTTTTATAGATGAACATCAAAATACATGTCACTTGACATTAGTCCTTAAATGTGCATTGCTATTTGGTATTATAATATTTTATTATTCCACTTACTTTATTTGGAGACATCATTTCAAAGCATTGTTTAGATGGTCTGTACCTGCAAGATTCACTACTATCCGGGGATAATTGTGTACTTCAGTACTTGGAGCATCTATTACTTGACTGTAATTACTTATATATTCATTGCAAATAATGATGCAATGAGTTTTTCGAGGCTGTGCATAAGAGAACCAACAAACTGAGACGCAAAACAAGTTTCCACCCCTTCTTTCCAAAACTGTATTTAATCACTTGAACACTAGCCAATGTAGTACAAAACTGGCAGACTTTTCTTTGCAGCAGGCTATGTAAAAGTGTTTATAATTTACAGCTTATTATGCCATGCAAATGACTGTGTTCCAGTGAAGGAGAGTGAGAAAATATGGCTGTGAAATTACTTAACTCTCCTTTGTTAGTTGTTTTCTGGCAACAGGAGAAGGATACTTTACACTTAAAATGCATTTCTGTATTTAATTTTGTCATTCAATTAAAAACTTCTGGGGGAGGGGGATTTACTTTTTAACTCTTTTTATAGATAGGCCCAAGCACTTTTAATTTAACAAAACAATAAGCTGAAAAACCAAAGTTATCAGGGAATTGAAATGAATTAGTACTAAGTTGTTAGGGCCTAATTCAGTGTATGGCTTCAATGTTTTTTCTTTTCATGTACATGTGGTTATTTATCTGAGGTGGGAGGCATATGTGCATGTGGTTATTTATCTGAGGTGGGAGGCATATGTACATGTGGGGTACAGAGGACAACTTGCAGAGGTCGGTCCTCTCCTTCCCCATTGGGATCCAGAGGCTGAACTAAGTGTCAGGCTGGCCGCACCATCTTTACCCACCAAATCATCTTTTTGGTCCTTATGGCTACAGGTTTGATTTTTTTTTTATTTTTGATGTACTGGGAATGCTTAATAAGTAATTTACTGTTTTTAGTGGTACCTGATGTGAACTCTGTTTTCTCTTGTGTGCAGCACTTTGGCTGAAAATTAATCTTTCTTAGGAACAGTTTATAGGGATGGAGGAGATGCCTTGGGTCGCTGCAGTCTGATTTTTGCATCTACTGTTAGCTCTTGGCTTTGCATTTTCTGCCGTTATGGATTCATATGCCTCCTAAAGCCAGGAAGCACCTTGTCCTGCAGGCACCATTCCCTCCGCCCCTGCTGTTCAGTCTGATCACAGCCTTGCAGAAGAGATGAGGCTGACTTTTTGGTGCAAGCCTATGGATGGGACTGTGAAGAAGAAAGTTCTTGAAGAGGCAAGTAAAAACCTAGGAACTGAAACCCCCAAACCTTTGTGGATCCTTCTCCTTCCAGTTTTTCAAGATGAGACTGTATCTGTTCATTTTACACCTCCATGAAGGTGAAAGAGGAAAATGTTACATTAAATATTTACAACATGTCCTCTTTTTCTGTTTTCTGATTTGGTGGTCAGTTATAATTGCATGGGTTTGTTTGTTTTGGTGTTTCCATCATATAGATGCTTAGGTGATGATCGCATTGAAACAGGAAAATTTGTCTATTGTAACCCATATTTTTCTTAAGAAGTAATAAATTACTATTTCAGAGAAAATAGGATGCTTATGTCAGTATCAAGGTACTGCCATTTTTATTGTTATTGTTCCCTTCCAAGAACTTTTTGGTATAAAAGTTTAACAATCACATGGGAAATTTTCTTTGTTTTCTGCTTTAAACCCTTTTAAGTTAAACATTACAACTTAATGACATCTCAGATTGAATTAAATTTAAAACTGACTGTAAGAATTGTTTGTGCTTCCTTGCTTCTGCTGTTTGGTGGACCACCCCCACCTTGGTTGTGGAAGGTGGACTGCTTGCCCTGTTCTCATCTGCCCCATCTGGCCTCGGATTGAAAGCATTGGTGATCAGGATGTGATGGTGCATCTCTCAGCTCAAGGCCAGTCTGGTCTGCAAAGTGAGTTCTGGGCCAGCCCCGGCTACATAGTGAGACCCTGTCTCAAAATCAAACAACAACAATAATATTTGAAAAAAAAAAAAAGACTTGATGAAGTGGGTAGTGCCAGCGAGCCACCAGTGTAGACTCTGCCAGTCATCCCCCAGCCTCTGCACTCCAGGATTCCCTTTGCTTTTCTTCTGCTTCTTTATAGTGTGGAAGGGCAGGCCAGGTGGAGCAGAACTGTAAGGAGTACTTGGAGGCTGAAGCAGAGGATTGCCACAAGCCCAAGGCTAACCTGGGCTACATAGTGATGCCCTCTCTCAAAAGTAAGCAGTCTGTTCATCAACATTTTACGTAACAATAATGACTTGCTTTTCCATTTTACTAGATATTGTTATAACTGCCAATCTAAGCATCTGATGGCCTTGAGATAATCAGTATTGCTTGCTTATTAATGAGTATAAAATTAAAGATAATTGAAACTTTTATTGTTAGGCATGCCTGTTAGGAATCTCCAGCTTGGGCCCCATCCATACTGCATCCTCAGAAAACCCACGCAGTTTGGGCCCAAGCCGAAGCAGTGACCCCTCCCCTTAACTGCTGAAGACCAGGACTACAGGGCACTAAGCTCCAGTCCCTAGACCTGCCACGTGATTTTTCCCCCTCTGTTTCCCTAAGATCACCTAGGAATGCTTTGCTCATTAAACCTGGACTTTTAATTTGGTCTGATCTGACTTATTGCTTCGGCAGAGAAACCCACTACCAAGGATTTCAAAATACTTATCAATAGTGTTTTTTTCAGATCGAAGTGCTCACACTCTGTTCCCTACTGAGATGGGGGCATTACTGCTTGCATTTATAAGAATTGAACACTTGGACTTCTCTCAGTCTGGTCTGAGATCAATGTTTTTCTTACAAAACAAACAAACTAAAACCTTTTTACTTTTATTTATTTTTTGTGTGTATCTCTGAGTAGGTGTGGAGGTCAGAGGACAACTTATGATTTGTTCTCTCCTTCCACCATGTAGGCTCTAAAAGATGGAGCAAGCTTGGGCTTACCAGTCCGCACCTTCAGCTACTGAGTTCTCTCACCACCCCCAAAGCTCAAAAATTTAAAGTGTGATTTTTTTTTGTACATTTGTTTTACACTATCATAAAATTAAAAATATGTATATATTAGTTGAACTATTATAAGTTCAAGAGACTGTCTGTGTATCATAGAGCAGAGCCATAGATACAGCTATGCTAGACCTGACAACACTTAATTTTATAATGTTTGCTTGGTAATTTTTTGAGATAGGGACTAGCTAAATAGCCCAAATTGACCCCAATTTTAACAATCCCCTCCTCCACCTCTCAAGTACTGGGATTACAGACAGTTGTGCTACCATGCCTAGCTTTATTTTCATTTTTTTTAAAAAAAAAAAACTTCTCAGATTCTTTTTCCTTTGAGAGTTTGTTTTTGTTGATAGTTGATTGTTTGCCTGTGAATTTATGCCTGTGTGTCATGTGTATGCAGTGCCCACAGAGGTCAGAAGAGGGCATTGGATTTTTAGGACCGGGCTTACAGTTGTTAGCTGTCATGTGGGCGCTAGCAATGGAACCTATGTGTTCTGGAGAAGCAGCCAATCCTCTTTTTTTTTTATTATTAAAAATTTCCGCCTCCTCCCCACCTCCCATTTCCCTCCCCCTACCTCCATCCCCCTTCCCCTCCCTCTCCAGTCCAAAGAGCAGTCAGGGTTCCCTGCCCTGTGGGAAGTCCAAGGTCCTCCCCCCTCCATCCAGGTCTAGGAAGGTGAGCATCCAAACAGACTAGGTTCCCATAAAGCCAGTACATGCAGTAGGATCAAAACCCAGTGCCATTGTCCTTGGCTTCTCAGTCAGCCCTCATTGTCTGCCACATTCAGAGAGTCCGGTTTGATCCCATGCTTTTTCAGTCCCAGTCCAGCTGGCCTTGGTGAACTCCAATTAGATCAGCCCCACTGTCTCAGTGGGTGGGTGCACCCCTCCTACTGCTCCTCATTTGGACCTTGGGAGCTCAGTCCGGTGCTCCAATGTGGGTCTCTGTCTCTATCTCCATCCATCACCAGATGAAGGTTCTATGGTGATATGCAAGATACTCATCAGTGTGGCTATAGGATCTGGCCATTTCAGGCTCCCTCTCCTCAGCTGCCCAAGAAACTAGCTGAGGACATCTCCATGGACACACGGGAACCCCTCTAGAATCAAGTCAATCCTCTTAACCAATGAACTATCTCTCTAGGTCCAGACTTTTTTTTAAGATTTATTTTTATTTTATGTGTATGTGTATAGTATATCTACAGTATGCACGCCTGGTACCCGAAGAGGCAAAGAAGAGTGTGTTGAATCTCCTGGACTGGAGTTACAGCTGCTCAATCTGGGTGCTGGGCCATTTCTCTAATAATGCAGTTCTCAACTGTTCTCAATCCACCACCCCTTTGGGGGTTGAACAATACTTTCCCAGGGATCACATGTTAGATAGCTTTCATATCAAATATTTACATTATGATTCATAACAGTAGCAAAATTACAGTTATGAAGTAGCAATGAAAATAATTTTATGATTGGGGTCATTATAACAGGAACTGTGGCAGCATTAGGAAGGCTGAGGACCACTGTTCTAGGGACTCAGGCTTCTTACCACACCTGAACTTTGTTAGGTACCATATAAAAAAAAAATCAAGTCAATTTGTTATTTATCACCTGAAAGTTTATTATCTTTTATAGCTATTTTGAGACCTGGCACATAGATATGCAACGGCAGAATTGAAGTAGTTCTGTGATATGTAGCTTACACTTCTGTCAGCTAAAGGACAAGACAAGGATTCTCACTTCATTTCCAGAGCAAAGATTAAGAAAAATAATCAACGGAGTTCAATTTTTAGTCCTGGGAAATTATTTAGTAAGATATACAAGTTACACTAGTGGATTAGACATCCATCTCCTCTGCAGTTTGACTGCCCATATGTGCGCTTGGCCAGGAAGTGTTCTCCTTTAAATAGATGAATTGTTCTGCAGCTTTCTATTTGGTGAAGTCCCTGCAACCAACTGTCAGGATGTTTTAGTTTTTGTTTTCTCCTAGCTTGTATCAAGAATTCTTAAAATTGTATATCCTAATGTCCAGACGTAACTCTGCCAATGTGCATCAGGGCCCTGCCTGCAGGTTTCCTCGCAACCAGTGTAGCTTGGGCTGGGAGTTACTGCAGCCTCAATTTGAAATCTTTAATTCCTGATCAGCCCTCAGATATCAACACACAGGGCTGCGGCTCATCTTAGCTTCGATTTCTATTCAACTCTTAGGGCCTGCCCCAGGTCTGACACGTGACTGTACTTACCACGTTCATTAGAGAACACCACTGCTGTTGTTGACGGCGAGTGTTGTCTGTGTAGCACTGTGGACTTGTAACAGCGTCAGCAGTGCTGTAGGAATCTCCTCGCAATCCTGCTGCACTCGTTTGCCCAGCCAGGAGCTCTGACACTATTAAACAGTTACCTGCTAGTTTGCCAAAACCCAGGAAGTATTTTTTTTTAGCAGTATCCATTTAAAAATTTGTAACTTCTATAAGATTCGAACAGGCCTTCCTGGTTGTAAGAGCTTCATCTCTCACTGTAACTTATTAACTATCAATAAATGTTGGCATAGGCTTGTCGGAGAAACCTGGTGATCATTTTGAGAAAGTAAATATTGATAGCACTCCGTGAGTATATAGCCAAATTGTACACAAAGGCAGTAAAAAAAATGTTTAAAAATAAGTTGATGTAAGTGAGGCATTTCAAACTGTAGGTTGGTGTCTCACCATTAACTTTAATTTTGTGGCTTTTGTCAGTTGATGTCGCAACCTTAGTATTATTTTTAAGATAGTTTTTTAGGGTTATTTAATTAAGTAATGTGGTGTTTGCTTATTTCAGACAGTGTGCCTTTGTTCCTGTCAGAGCTCTGCTGGCAGGACATTGCTTTTCTCTTCCCTTTGTTAATATTCAGTGTTAGATAATGGTTTCACAAATAATAGATTCCAAGGACCTTTGATCCACCATTACTGTAAAATAAAATGCAACTTAATTTTTTTTTCTGGGCATAATGGTTTTAACCTTGTGTACTAATTTGACTGTGCTTGTGGGGGCAGATCCTTAAATGAGACACAAATGAAGGAAAAATTGCTAATGCTGCCACTGTATATCTAATGAGCACTGTGTAATAAACCATAACCTCTCCGACATTTCTCTGGAAAGCCGCATGATTATTTTGGATGGCTAGCCCTTTGTGGATGGCTCATTACCGCCTGGCATAATATGTATTGATAGAGACTGTAATTGTCAACTCCTATTTGACACGCTGCCTCTAATAAATATGGCTTGCATCGCTGGAGCCCACTAATGGTTATATGGGCAACTGTAATTAAAGAAAAAAATTGTTTTAGGTTAAGAATACATGTGTATATTTTTAAACTCTCTAAACTCTGTGCCACCCTCCCCTAGCTCCTTAGAGTATTTGAAAATTAGAGTTCTTTTATTAGTATAGAGGCCAACATATGACAAAGTGTGTGTGCATGCAGGGGTGGGTGGTGCGATTGCAGGAAGGGAGGAGGGTCTCTACTGGTGAAGAAATGACTATATGAGTGACTTGTGTGTGTTAAGAGCATGTGAGTGTGCGTGTAAGAGCATGTGAGTGACTTCCTTGTGTTAAGAGCATGTGAGTAATTTGTACATGTTAAGAGCATGTGAGTGACTTGTGCATGTTAAGAGCATATGCGTGACTTGTGCATGTTAGAGAATGTGAGTGATTGTGCGTGTCAAGAGCATGTGACTGACTTCCTTGTGTTAAGAACCATAAGCCCGGACTCTGCACCTGGGGTCAGCTGAAATTGATGCTTATATTTTGATGGTCAGTTTTACTCATGTTTCCCATGTTCTCCTTTTTTAAATCTTCCTTTCTTAAACTGTATTCTCATTTTGTCAGAAGAACTATATATTCTTTGAGAAGAGAAGTGAAAGAGTATCTGACAAGCCAAATTATAATGAAATATGGATCACATGGATATTGAGAGCCATAGAATATTATATACAGTATTCACAGATGAAAACTCGTATGTTCAAGATTAGAATTAAATCTTGCTTTATTTTAGAACACATTTAGGTCTAGTTAGTTGTAATAATGTCTTGAAAACAGAATTTTAGTTTCAAGAGAATAATATTTCTGCTATCTCCTATGTAATTATATGTTCTAAGTTTCTGGACAAGGAAGTATACTCTTGACTTATATACTATAATTCAAAATCCTTATGAAACAGAATGCTCAGCGTAGCATGTAAATTAAACATGAGCTGCTGCTTGCAGAAGACCTAGAAAATCATCTGGAAAATAAGGCAGGGCTCAGGGTTCTTCCAAATGAATCAAGTAGACATCCTTTTCAAGCCAAGAAACTGGAAGCCCTTGAGAGTGAAAAGAAATAATTGTGGAGAGAACATTACTATTTATCCACGTGGATATTTATTGCACCTTGGTCCCATCCATATTTCTTGATGAGCCTGTGTGTACAGTGATGCAGTAGGCTTATATTGCCTCCTTAGCAGAGCTGTAATCTCATGGAAAGAGATACAAAATCCTGCTGTTGGTGCCTTGTATTAATTTTCTTCCCTTTGATTCTCTCTTCTTTCTCTACCTACACAGACAGCCACATTTCTAGTCCAACATATTCTCTGTTTTCTTGAGGGTGTCTCATCTATGAAATAGGCCTTTAATTTGGATGGGCAGTGCTGTAGTAATAAGAGCGGCGGGGCTGCGTTCCCAGCACCCCGGCCGCCTGCTCGGCTAGCTTATGCCCCAAAATAATTACATGGACACTGTATTCTTTTAATCACTGCTTGGCCCTTTAGCTCTAGCCCTTACTGGCTAATTCTGATATCCCGATCAACCCATCTCTAATAATCTGTGAGCACTGGTCTTACCGGGAAGATTCTAGCCTAAGTCCATCCTGGGTCAGAGCTGGGTCATGGCATCTCTCTGAGGCGTCTGCTCCGGAGAGGAGAGCTGTGGAGTCTGAGCTCACTTCCTCTTCCTCCTAGCACTCCGTTCTGTTTACTCCACCTACCTATCTTCTAACCAATAAAATGGGCCAAGGCAGTTCCTTTATTAGCCAATGACCTTCCTCCATCACAGTGCTGGTCAGGACTTGATGTCAGCCAGGCACCCTTTTAGTTGTCCGCCACGGACTAACTCAAGTCTGCGCAGTCCTAAGAGGTAAGGCTTGATAGTATCATTCCCATTTAACAAGCAGGATCTACTGAAGCACACAGGGTCTTAAAACAACAAAACTAGTTCAAAGTGACATAGAGGGCCTAGGTTCTGAACCCGAATAGTCTTGCTCCAGAGCCCAAACTCCTAGCCACTTAGCTGTACTCCCTTTACTCAGCATCTCTTTCATGTTTATAGGATGCGGGGGCGGGAAGAACCAGAACCAGATCTGCCAGGGTTTGGAGGACCCTGGTCCTCTCTAGGCAAAGCCAACATGGTGTTTAGAGTGAGTAGGGAAAGTCTGGATGATGCCTGGAAACCCTGTGAGGAGGGTATGGATTGTGTCCTGGAAACCCTGTGAGGAGGGTATGGATTGTGTCCTGGAAACCCTGTGAGGAGGGTATGGATTGTGTCCTGGAAACCCTGTGAGGAGGGTATGGATTGTGTCCTGGAAACCCTGTGAGGAGGGTATGGATTGTGTCCTGGAAACCCTGTGAGGAGGGTATGGATTGTGTCCTGGAAACCCTGTGAGGAGGGTATGGATTGTGTCCTGGAAACCCTGTGAGGAGGGTATGGATTGTGTCCTGGAAACCCTGTGAGGAGGGTATGGATTGTGTCTTAGGACAAGGAGGACCTGCTTTCAGCAGGACATTTCTGTAGGGACAGCGTTCTTCCTTGCTCTCCTGGCTAACTCTTAATCTATTTCTTAGGGTTCACTCTGCTCTCAGCTGTTCTAGGAACCCTTCCCTGACCTCCACATTAAGTCCTGTTTTGGGGGCTTCCATAGCATACTTTGAAAACGTGAGTGGTGATGTTCGGAATAGCTCCCACGTGTTGAGCATGGATCATGTGTCAGGGCAGTACGCTGAAAACACTTTACATACATTACCTTGGTTATGTTTGCCGGCAGCACCACAAGGCAAGGTCAGTGCTGGTAGCCTCTTTAGGTACAGACAGTGAAAGTGTTTAATTTAGCCAAGATCTGCATAGCCAGGAAATAGTAGCTCTGAAATTTAAGCCAATCTTTAAACATATGTCTTTAATAACTGTAATATTTTCATCAAATTTTATTTGTATTAGGTGCTTTTATCTATAATAAAATCTGTGGAGCTATATACAATAGCTCCATAATGACGGCACTGTTTCAAGATTTGTATAAAATCCTGTCAAAATTGTGCCTTAGAGAAGAAAGACAGGATGCTTATCAAAATGTACTTGCTTCGAGTAAATATTCTTGGGTTTTAAATATGCTTTGTAATGGTCTAATTTTAAGGAAACTTCCTTTGCTATGATCTAAAAGATCATACACAATTATTTCTTAGTAGGTATTATGGACTGAATTGTGTCCCTCAGAGTTTATATTTTGGAATCATGACCCCAGCTGTGATCCATCTCCTTGGAGACAGAACTGTTAGGGAAGAAATTAAGATTAAGTGAAGTCACAGTACTGGTGTCCTTAGAAGAGAGGCAAAGAGCTCTTTCTTGCACTGCGCATACAAACAGAGACACTGTTTGAGAATGGGCAATCTGCAAACCAGACAGCCCTCCCCAGAACCTGAATCTGCTGACTCCTTGGTTGTGAAATTTTAGCTCTAGAACTATGAGAAAATGTCTAGCCTGAAGTTGGGTTGTTTTTGTTTATTTTGTTATTGGTATTATTAGTCCAGGAAGTCTAATATAGTATGTTATTCTAGATTTTTTGCTTTATGTCTTATTTAAAGTTACTATTGCTATGACAAAATAGTATGACCAAAAGCAAGTTGGACAGGAAAGGGTTTGTTTTGCTTACACTCTATATCACTGTTTATAAAGGAAGTCAGAACAGGAGCCTGGAGACAGGAGCTGATGCAGAAGCCATGGAAGAGTGCTGCTTGCTGCCTTATTCCTCATGGCTTGCTCAGCCTACTTTTTTACAGAGCCAGCACCACCAGCCAGGGGTGTCTTTGCCCACCTTTGAGATGAGCCTTCACACATCAATTACTAGTTAAGAAAAGCCCCTATAGGCTTGCCTACAGACTGATCGTATTGTGTAGGCAGTTTTCAGTTGAGCTGCCCTCCTCTCAGATGACGGTAGCAGGCACTTTTTAGAATTTAAATCAAATGGAGGTAAAGAGAATATGAACGGAGAAGGAAGAGGAGAATCATACAAGCTGTAGAAATGCAGCAGAATTTGTGTCACTAGAGTTTCAGAGTGACAGCCAACATCGTACACGTTACTCAGTGTGGGTACCACTGCTGCCCCAGCCTTTTCTCCTCTTGGGACTCTAGTCATTTCCTGCAGACAAGGACAATACAAGAGCAGTTCCGTTAGGAACCACCCAATTATACCTAAACTCAAGGCTGAGGAAAGCTGAACAGGTACAATTTTATCTTTTTTTTTAATTCATTCTTTGAAGGTTTCACATCATACATCCTGATCCCATCCATCTCCCTGTCCCTTCAAATCCACCCTCTGTGCTTTCAACCTCCCCTAAACCAAAACAAAATTCAAAAGAAAAACAAAAACAAAAATGTCTCAGCATGGAAGCTGTACTGTGACAGAGTGAGTCAAACTGTGCACCCTGCTTTGAGTATTTTTTTTTAAGACATGGTCAGTTGTATCCCAGGCTGTTTAGGAACTCACTGTACAGCTGAGGATGGCCTTGCCCTCTGTGTGTTAGGACTGTAGGTATGTACCACCAAGCCCACCCTGTGCAGTGCGGGGATCAAATGCTCTAGAAAGCGTCATTGTTCACTTATGAGGGCTTTCCTTTAGAGTGAGGATGAAGACAAAGGCCTCAGCTAGCCTCATTTCTTAGGCTGCTCTGATTAATAAGTAGGCCTCTCTTTAAAGGCCACAGCAGGGCACTTGCATCCAGGCAAAAAGTGTACTGATGAAATTAGGCAGTATACCGACTTGACATTCTGGTAATTAACCGGCAGAGAATATTCTGCTGTGGTCTCTGAGATCCGACTGTAACTCATATTTCTTTAGCTTAGGTCATCTTACTAAGCAAGATAGAGAATAAGAAGCATGTTAATTTTCGTTTGTATCTGCATGCAAATAACTATTGGCAGATAGTAGCAAACTCAGTCATTTTATTCTCTTTAACTTACCTGAATCATTTGGGGCCATGACCAGAAAAGGAAGCTGTCCCAGGCTCTGAGAAGAGATTCCTTCCTCTCTCCTCACTTTTAAGCACTAATGATATATTTATATATACTTGTATAAATCAGCATAACTTTGGTAGAATGCAATAGCATTACCAAAATGATGTTCATAAACAATTAAGAAATCTGTAGAGCTGAAATGAATTTGGAATTGATTGCACCTAAGCCTGTGCTCCACCCCTGTTTTAGTTTCAGTCTGCCAGCTACCACTGTGTTCAAACTCCATGGCTCCTGCCAGCCCTGTGCATTGTCGGGCAGGGACATTGTCTGTTAGGACTGGCAGCCACTCACCTGTAGCCCTTGGAGATCTGCTACAACACCAGTGTGGTATGGAGTTGGAAGCAGGCAGTAGCAGCCTTGTCTCTCATAACTCTTCTGTTCCCTTGAGTGGGACCATCCTCAGGAATTGCCATTGACTACCATTATAGCATTATGGATTATAGTATTCATATTATACTGTGTTCTCCATAGCTTTCTTGTTCAATCTTTTAGTCATTGTACTCTAACTCCAGCTTAACTTTGAACAATTAGACTGTGCTTTAACCTTATTTGCAAAAGAAAAAGGATAACAATATACTTCATGCTTTGATATGCACACTTTTTCTAAATCCTGACCCACAGCAAGAAATGCCTAAGTGATATTTTTTTTCAGTAATCTGGGTTAGTTCTCTCAACTGTACCTTTTATGACTCTTTTAATTTATAAGTAAATATTTTTTATTTCTTCCATGAATTACCTCAAAATAAGGCAATTTCATGTGGTTATGAAATGTATATATTAAGGTCCATGTATTTTATGTTAAAATGTCACATGATATGCTGGAAGTGTGATGTCCAAATGGTACAAGCTGCACACAAAAGAGAATGACTACAAAACCTTTCCAAGACAAGACAGGACAGTCCTTCAAAAATCCTGCTTCATAGGAAAGTCTGTCAAATACTCTAGGTCTGTAGGTCAAAGATGGATGCCCCAACATTGCAGGGGAACCTTGGGTGACTGTCCAGGCAGCCAGGTGTTTCTGTCATTTCTCACATTTTTGGAAGTCACTTGTTCACACTTCCTGCTTGTTCAGTTAATATTATTTCCCTGTGGGGTCTCTGAGGGAGTTGAAGACTAGATATTCATAGTTATAGTCTTCCTTGTTCACCAGACTCAGAAAAGAAACTCATTAAAGAGGTGTAAAGTATATAAGGTTGAAAGATATCAGAAGATAGTTTTAAATGGTAATACAAATTAGGATAGAAAGTTAATTAGGTACAAGACTTTGGACTCTCCAAGATAGGATAAATAATGGAGTTTTTCTCTGAATTTGTTAAATGCAAATGGACTAGACATTCTTGATGTACTTATTTCTGTATATATTGCATATAGTTATTGTACTTACTGTATATAGTTTTTCATATATATATATATATAGAGAGAGATTCTTTTATTTTAGAAAAAAAGAAAGAAAATGTAGTGATATTTTGTTTATGTTTTAACAAATAAAGCTTGCCTGAAGATCAGAGTGCAGAGCTAAGCCACTAGAGGCCAGGGAGCTGTGCCACACACCTTTAATCCCAGGATTTGGGAGACAGAGGTAGAGGGATCTCTGTTAGTTTAAGGACACCCTGGGCTTCATGAGATTGAATCTGTTTAAAAGAGAAGCAGAGCTCACACAAAGGTGATCCCAGCATTTGGGATCCTATACCTTTAATCCCAGTCCTAGGAAGTGATATGGCTGGGCGGAGAGAGGAATATAAAGTGGGAGGAGACAAAAGCAATTGTTTGCCGGAGACAGTTACAGTCTGAGGAAATAGTCTGAGGATAGGATTACCCCTTCGGTCTGAGCGTTGGTAGAGGTTAAATGTCTCTCTAGTGGCTTACTGCACTGCTTCTCTGATCCTTCAGTTTTTACCCCTTAATATCTGACTCAAGTTTTGTTATTAAGAACAATTAGAATTTGCCAGGCAGTGGTAGCGCAAGCCTTTAATCCCAGCACTCGGGAGGCAGAGGCAGGAGGATCTTTGAGAACAATTAGAATTTGTGCCACAACCATAGAATCTGAATCTAATCTTGATTGAATGGGTGGTTTCTTACAATGTTATGTTAATTTTGGACTTTCAAAATAGTTTATGAACCATTGTTATCATCTGTTCTTAGGAAGTTTTCCAGTGAGAAAATTGGGTGGCTTCTACTCAGATATTACAGCTTCTCTTATTCTTACTGGTTTTTTTTCACACAATAATTTAAATTTTTATTTTAAATGAAAATTTGACTGGGCATGGTGGTATGCATGCATTTAATCCCAGCACACAGAAGGTAGAGATAGGCAGCTCTTTGGTCTGCACAGCCCTTCAGGTCCCAGGCCAGTTGAAGATACACAGTGAAGCCCTTTATCTCCAACACTGGTGCTGCTCGGCCATCTGTCACCACCGTCTCGGCCTTTGGTTCCTTGCCCTGAGGCTGGTCTGCTTGCCTGGCTTGGGGACTGATCATACACCAAGTTCCTGCATGATGCTAGTTTGGACTCCAGCGCCCCAACTTTCCGAAGAAGGTCCCCAATGATGTTTAGGGCTGATATTCGGCCTGCAGGTGTGAGTGGGGTCCCACTATTAGAGCTGTCCAGACCACGTCTGAATATTCCTGGTGTGTTTAAACCAGAGCTGGGTCCTCGGTGAGCTATGGGAGTGAATGGCATAGAGCCTGTAGCCCGCACAGCCATGTCTGTCCTCTCGGTTTCCCCAGAGCCTGGCAAGGGTGTCCCGGGCTTGTATTGCTTCTGCTGCACAGCCAATCCCTGCCGCAGATCTCTTGCTTCATCCTTCAACCTCTGCACGGATTCTAGAAGATTTTCCTTCTGGTCCAGCTCACTCTCCAGGAAGGCATTTCTTTTGATTGCTTGATTCACGCGCTGCTCAAAGCCTTTCAGAGACATGATTGTGGCTCGTTTGGCTCTCTCCAGGTCATCATTGGCTTGTTCCAGTCCCCGGATATATTTCTGCAATTGATTTTTAATGGCTTTCGTCTGAGCCAGATCATCCTCCAAGGCTGAGATCTGCCGGCAGCCTTCTGAATGTCGCATTTCAAACTTCTCCCTCACAGTCTCCAACTCCATTCTCTGACAGGAGGTCCCAGTTCCTGGTCTCAGTTTGCTGCAGCTTAGTCTCCAATTCAACTTCATATTCCCGGCTTCCTTTCTGGAATTCTCGGAGCTTTTCCTGTGTATTCTCGGCCCTCTGCTTGTAGGTCATGGCCAGGTCTCTCCAATAGTTTGCATCTTCCTCCTCTGATCCAAAAGTCTTAACCGAGTCCTCCATGGTAAAAAGGGCAAGAGCTCACTCTTCCTGGGCTTTTTACTCTGTAGTGTGGATTTTGACCACCTGTATTTGGAGGGACTGGGCCTGGCCGTTATGGGCTTTAGAGAGTTCTGTGGGTGGAGCCTGGCAGTTGGAAGCTCAGGAGTAGGGCCTGGGCACTCCCATGCCTTGAAGGGAGCGTTAGCATTTACACACACACACACACACACCAGCAAATAAATAAATATAATTTTTTTAAAAAATGTGTATTCTAGGGACTGGAGAGATGGTTCATTAAGTAGTTAAACACACTTGTGCAATCTCAAAGACTGGAATTTGGATCCCAGCACTTATTCCAAACACTGAGTGTCCTATGCGTACCTTTAAACCGAGTTCTGAGGTGAATGGAGACAGAAGGATCACTGGGACTTGCTGACTTCTAGCTTAGGCTAAAATACTTGAGCCCCATATTCAGGGAGAGCCTCTGCCTCAAAAGAGTAGGCAGAGCATGATTGAGGAGGATACCCAATGACCTCATCTTTGTGGGTACACACAGGTATGTACACATGAAAACATCTAGATACATAGGCACATACAAATTAATTCAAAAGACAAATATGTGCATAACTTAATAAACAATATTACCTACTTGCCTCAGAAGTGGAATGAGCTTTAGAGCCCCAGGCCAAAATTAGAAATAATGTTCAGACACAAGAATGAAGACAGATGACTGAGGAAGAAGGAGGTAGCTTTTAAAAACTTAGCATATTTTATAAGCTTATATTTTCTAAGGTAAGCAATTTTCAAAATTCATCTTTATTTTAATACTGTGTAATCAAAGATTGCTTGTCTAGTACTGTTTATCACCATTCTCTATCAGGACTGTCATTAAATTCTAATTTCTGGAATATATACATTACAGCAAAAGTTTTTAAGTATTCCATGTTACCTGATTTGATTTTTATCACTATCCAAAATGTTTTTGGAAATTTCCAATCAGAAAACTTGTACTTGTTTTGTTGCCTTCTTAGGACAGCATAATATAAAATATTTAAAAATGATTAGAAAACACAATTTATGCATGTATGATCGTTGTCAGATACATGATCTCTGGATAACCACCAGTCTTGTATTAGTATTTGAACCTCTAGAGTATAAGGTGAGGCTGCAGGGTAACATGATCAGGATCCAAGGGTCTCAGCATTTCTGCAGTTCTGAAAACAGTCCTACTTTTGACTCTAGCTTAAGGTATAAGTACAGTGATCAGTCCCTTCCCAGTCTTGCACAATGTATAAATATTGTAATCTATACCCAGAGTCTAGAGCAGCATGTCACATGTACTTCCTGGGTGAGAGAGCTCTAATACATTTGTCCAGGGCAAGGGCAAAAGGCATTTATTTGTACTGGTCAGCAGTGATGTAACTAGAATTCAGTTTGTCTGCTATTAAACAGGTGGTTAATATCCCAAAGCCCTTGTGGGTCAAGGAAGGGAACTGAGGAGGCCCTGAAAGAGCAAGAAAAGATCTCCTGTTACCAAGAGGATCATTCAGAAGTTCCCAGGACTTGTGGTCTATGCCAACCAAGCTCAGTATCGCCCCACCTTAGGAATGACTTCAGTGATAGAATTGGAAGAAAAGTTTTCTCTAAATATTTAAATAGAAGGGTGGATTGGTTTTAGCATAGTAATAGTTAATATTTTGTAGCATTTGCTATGTAAGATTATCATTCTTTAAGAAATACGCACAGTCATTTAAATACCATACCACTGTAATGGATGTTCTATTACTACCATTTTTAAAACATGGGGTTTTTTTAGATTTATTTATTTTAATTGTATAAGAATTCTACTTGCATGTATGTATGTGACCAGTTAGTCATGCCTGGTCCCTGCAGAGGTCAGAAGAAAGCATCAGAGCCACAGGAACTGATGTTATATGGTTGTGAGTCACTGTCTTAGTTACTTTTCTGTTCCTGTCAAGAGACACCATGACCAAGGCAACCTATTAAAAGGAAGCATTTGATTGGAGGCTTGTCTACTGCTTCAGAGGGTTAGTCATGAGCATCATAGCGGAGAGAAAGGTGGCAGTCAGCAAGCATGGCACTGGAGCAGTATCTGCATGCTCACATCTGACCCTCAGGCTGCAGGCTGAGGGGAGTGTGTGTGTGTGTGTGTGTGTGTGTGTGTGTGTGTGTGTGTGTGTGTGTGTGTGTCTGCCTAGTGTGGGCTAATTAAACCTCAAAGTCCATCCACATTGACACACCTCACCCAACAAGACCATACTCCTAACCCTTCCCAAATAGTTCTACTAACTGGTTCAACATATAATATTCAAACATATAAGCCTATGTGGGGCATTTTCATTCAAACCCAGCCACCATGTGGATGCTGGGAACTGAACCCAGGTCCTCTACAAGAACTATAAGTGCCCTTCACTGCTGAGCACTCTGCAGCCCCATGGCACCACCGTTTTACAGATAAAAAGGCTTAAATTGAAGAGATGCTTAAGCATGCTGCTCAAGGTCGTTGTACAGCTGATGAGCCACGGAGCTTGGGTTTAGATATAGGCAGTTTGTCTATAATCTGCACCCGTAAGCTCTATGCTGTCTCCAAAACTAGATAGAAAACTTGAGAGAGGATTTGAAGAAAACCTTAAAAGGGATTGCTCACATGCATCACCAAACTCAAGTGAAGTTTTTAAATTCTACTCCAGACTTTTAAGAGCTCTGGGCAGTTCTCATTTTCAGATACCTGGAGAATCTGGGCACTCAGGAGTGGGCCACATGCTTGGTCCCAAGTCACCCTTTCCACATAGTTGAGACTCAGGGTCTCACTTACCCTCTGATTGCAGCTGAGGAGGGGGAGGTAGTATTTCTAGAAAAAGGAAATTCATCAGCAAAGGACGTCAAGAAAGTTCCCACAGTAGTCATCAGTGGCCAGCTCTGGGCTGACTTCAGGGTCTAAGTTAGGAATTTTTTCTTCGCTGAGTTCAAAACATAAAGCTTATATCGATGTCATGCCAGAAGCCTTAGGGAGCATTTATAGAGATCACAAATTAGATGGATTATCTTCTTGTTTTAAAAGTAGAATAGCCCATTTGCTGTTACTTAATACAGTTTTACTTCATTTTATTTGTTTGTATGGTTGACTTTTTTTTAGACTCCCACTGTGTTGCTTAGGCTAGCCACACACATACAGTATGCACACAAACACAATAATATATAATTGATTGATAGATTAAGCATTTCAGGCTAAGCAGTTCAATATATTGTGACCCCCTAAATCAAAGAAATGAACTAAAACACATTCTCTTTTATTGGAGGGAGTTGCAAACTGCCTCCTCTGGGACCCCATTACTTTCATTCTGCTCCCTTGTCCATAAATTATCTCTCTTGCCCGTCACATATTTCCTCCAGGTCCTTGCTGCCTTTTGCATGTTATAAACATATAGCAAGTGCTCTGCATTTTCTAGTAGAAACTATTTGTACTGTACACATGGTACTGAAACTTCCTCTATTCACTTGTTACCCTTAATAACCTGAGTTCAGTTCCCTGGATCTGCACAGTGGAAAGAGTCCTGAAAGTTGCCCATTGACCTCCACACACAGTGCATCCATACATGTGCACATATGTGCACACACAAGCACACATACACACGTAATTGTTTAAATTAATGAATGGAGATAGCTTTTATAGCATAAATTTGTGGTTAGAAGCTCTTTTTGTTGTTTTACCTGTGTGTAATACTTCTTTCTGTGCTTGGCTGTGATGATCCTTTAGACATTTCTCCTTGGATCTAAACAACACTATAGGCCTGGGGATTTAGCTCAGTGGTAGATATCTTGCCTAACATGTACAAGGCCCTGAGTTCAAACTCCAGCACTGAAAAAATCAGTCAGTCAGTCATTGTGGCAATTTGGATGAAATGTCTCCCATAGTCTCCAGCATTTGAATACTGCGGTCTCAGTTGGTAATGGTGTTTTGGGAAGGTTAGGAGGTGTGGCCTTCCTGGAGAAAGTATGTCAATAGGGGGCAGACTTTCAGGTTTCAAACCTTCCTATCATCCTCAGTTCACCCTTTCTGCTTCCTGTCTGTGGTTCTCGATGTGAGCTCCCAGCTCCAGGTACCATGTGAACCACCTGCAGTCATGTT